>NC_068997.1:27121219-27124130 GCF_001194135.2 Octopus bimaculoides
ATTTATCTCTTGAAATTTTATAAATATTTTTCTGTATCATACAGATATTTAAGCATATTACACACATGCCACAGGACTCATCAGGCTGGTTATCCAGTTTCTCTGGAGTATAAGTGACTAAGACCACAATACTGCCTCTGAAGACGTTGGTCCACCACAGAGATACTCATTTACAGTCAAGTGGATTACAACAATGTGAAATGATCTGTTTTGCTCAAGGGCACAATGCACTGCCTGGTTCAGGAATCGAAACCATGATCTTGTGGTCATGAGGGCAACACCCTATCCACTTGACCATAGGCCTTTACATGTAATAATTTTTCATAACACTTAAATATTTCTGGATATCATATACACATCTTGCTCTCTCTCTCTCTCTCTCACACACACACACACACATCACCACATGCTACACTGATATCTTGCATTATCACACAGACATCTTTCTATCTCATATATCTATATCACATATCGAGAGCTCTCCAAGTTAAATAAATATCTTTTCACTTATTTTGTCAGTATACCAACAATACATGGTTATGATATCAGTGATAAATACAATTCTCACTTACCCACCAATTTCTGCTGGGATTTTGTGAAGTTCATTCTTGTTTAGGTTCAGCACAGTTAAGGATTTTAGTCCTCCTGGAAGCAAACACTTGTTGAAATAGAATGTATCTATCATCAAAGTGTGTGTGTGTGTGTGTGTGTATTGATGTTTGTTTTTTTGTTCATTTTAAACAAAAACAATTTTACAATAATCTGAAGAGCTACTCCATACTTTTGTTGAGTTCAAATTTAATATTCTTAACAAGAATAGTATTGGCAGTGACTTTGAAGTTACTGCTTGCCCTCATTAGATTGTGATGCATGAAGTTAATCTTGGCTTTATATAGTCTCTGTTGAGGTGCAGTTGAATGGCAATTAGGATGTAGAGTGGGTTATAATGGAGACTTGTTGTGAAGAAACTTTTATTGATTAAATTTAGGGTTATGTTATTGTTTTATAATTTATTCATGCATGTAGAACTTTGAAAAGCAGGTGTGTATATTTAGGTATGTCAGCTTCAGGTTGTAGGATTGTGTTTTTAGTGGTTCACAAAAATGAAGTAGGTAGGTAGAGGAAGATTTTGGCCAGCAGTATTTATTTTTGATTTTATTGGATTTAATCTTTTGCTATGGTAATGTAAAGGTCAAAGTTCAAAGTTTAGTCCAGCATTTACAAACTTAATTATTGAATATTTCAGCTTTCTTGTAATGGAATCTTTAAGGATTCATAAAAGAATGTAAGTAGGTGGTATGTTTTAGTTGGTCAGAAAGATTCTTTACTTGTTTTTTTTTATGTTATTTGGGGTGTTGTGGGAATATTCAGCAGTCAGATCACTACACCAGATGTTATGACTTTCAAGAAAAATACCTACATAATAAAAAATTCTAACCAATCACAACTTCATCTAGAAGTGGATCCAACAACAATTCCATCCTTTTGTGCCTTTCTCTTGGAGCCTATCCAGCACATCGTGACTATTTGACAGCGAGTATTGACAGACAGCAGAGATGAGATGGCAAACAGATTTGGACAGCTGTTGACCCAAGGTGACTGCAGCTAAATAATGATGAATAATGATGACAGCAACACCAGCACCAACTTACCACACTTTGACTGCTGTTACAATCACACCAAGAACAATAACATTCAAACTCTCTCAATGTTTTGTCCTTCATAGTAATGACAGCATTCTTTTTGTGTATGAAAAGAATAAATATTTTGTTTATCATAAAACTCAACAGACAGTGTTCTTTGTAACTTTATTTCACATTGCTTCAGTTCACTCAGCTGTAGGGATGAGTTGTGACATCACTGGTGCCAAGCTGTATCAGCCTTTCCTTTTCCCCTGGATAACAGCAGTGGCATGGAGAAGAGAGACTGGTATACATATATGACTGCTTGTCTTCTATAAATAACCTTGCCTGGACTTGTGCCTTAGAGGGGAACTTTCTAGGTGCAATCCCATGGTCATTCATGACCAAAGGGGAGGGGGGTATTTACCTTTAACCTTTGAACAACATTCCAACTTGGTTCCTAATTCCTTGCCAGTTTTTCTCTCCTAATCTTTATTCTCATTCGCTTTCCATATTTAATTTTTTTTATATGAAAGACTAGTGTCCAAAATGTTAATACTCTTTCCTTTCCTCTTAAGTGTTAAACTAATATGACATTTGATAAACTTATCTCTCACACAATGTCTTCTTTCCTTTTGTATTTATTGCTTTCATAATCACACACGCATGCACACACACACACACACACACGATAATACTCCAATCATACCTAAATATTCTGGGATACTTACCGAATATTCCTGGAGGTAAACTTTTGATTTTATTTCTGTATGCTAGTAGCTTTTTAAGGTTCAGAAGATGTTGAATTTGGACTGGAAGAATCTGGAACTCATTGCCAGCAATATCTAGTAATTGTAGCTGTAGGATAGCACAAAAATAAGCAAAAACAAAAAAGAGACAAATTATAATCAAAATTTTGGAGTCTGGTTTAAATATTTATTATTATTATTGTTTAATAATACATTGTTTAATTATTATTATACAGCCTAGTTCTCACCCACCATGTGTGAACACACACACACACACTTCATCATCATATATGTAGTTTTATTATTTATATATATATATTAATTGTAAATGAGTCTCATCATCATGCAAGTGTTGTCCTATGTTTCCAATCTTCCATGAAACTATGTCTGATCATGGTGAAAATATTACCTTACTTGGAAACAGATGAGGGTTGGTAACATGAAGGGCATCTAGCCATAAAAATACCATCTGACCTATCCAAGCATGGAAAAGTGGATATTCAAATGATGACACTATGTATATGTAGTTTTGTTAAAACC
>NC_068997.1:27124367-27129152 GCF_001194135.2 Octopus bimaculoides
CAAGGTGTTCAGAGTCATCACTCGTAATGGCAATGTTATGCCTCCATTCATCTTCCCACATGGCCTCATACTCAACATGGAGACCTACATCAAGTGCCTGGAAGAGGTAGTGCTGCCCTGGGTCAAGAGAGTGGCTGCTGGAAGACCCTATGTTTGGCAACAGGACTCTGCACCATGCTACACAAGCAAGAGAACCCAGTCATGGCTGTCAGACAATTTCTGCAACCACATCACCCCTAACATCTGGCCACCTAACTCCCCAGACTGCAACCCCCTTAATGATTATGTGTGGGATGCAGTTGAGCAAGAGACCAACAAAACTCTTTGTAACACCAAAAATGAACTGAAGGCAAGGATTATGGCAACATTCACCAACTTAAACAAGGAAGAGTTGCAGGAGATTCTGAAGTCATCTGGAGACTGTATTTGAAGCCAATGGTGATTTATTGAATAAATTTATTGTTTAGTATTTCAAGATATTTTCATGTAATTTTGGTAAATATCTGTTAAAATGAGATGTCAGTGTTATTTTCCTTTTTGCATAATTTAGATGCCAATTTATTCATCACACCCTGTATATTGCAGCAGTAATTCCCAGTTATGAAGAGAAGTTGATACAGAAGTTTCCATGTCTGTTTCTATGATTACATCTCACTTTTTAAAAATGGGAGGACATTTCTCATTCTTAATCATCATCATCATCACCATCACCACCACCATCATCATCATTTAACATCCATTTTACATGCTGGAATGTGTCGGACAGTTTGATAGGAGCTGGCCAGCTGAGGAACTGTCCAGACTCCAGTTGTCTGTTGTAGCATGGTGTCTATGGCTGGATGCCTTTCCTAATGCCAACTACTTTACAGAGTGTGTTGGGTGCTTTTTATGTGCCACTAGCACAGGTATGTTTACATAGTACCAGCATGAGTGCATTTTATGTGTTACCAGCATCTGTAAAGGACAAACCTGTATGAATGAAAATGTGAATGATCATGGCTGGAGCACCTTTCATCTTATTCCTGCTCAATGTGGGATAATCTGGTATTGAACAACAAAAACGACACTCATTTCTATTTCCGTGGCAGAAAAAACAGATTTTTGGAGAAATAAACATCATACAATGTGGACGACAATGTGATGTAATGCCTTAATTAGTGGAGATGGTTTAATGACTAAAGGAATGATAAAAATTCACTTAAATGTTTTGATTTCTTTTTTTTTTTTCTCACTTGTTTTATGTTTCCGAAATCGTCTGGAAGTTCATTCAGCTCATTGTTTGTCAGTATAACTTTCTCTAGTTTAGGTAGCTGACATATCATGTCTGGACACTTTCTCAAATGTTTTTGTGACAAATCGAGTGTTTTACTACGGCTATTTAAGATACGTCCAATTATTGGAGTTACCATTTTGACGCTTTTGTGTCTCCGTGGCAATGGTGTGAGGTTTGAGAAACCAATTGTTTTCGTATTTATTAAGTAGCGTGAAAGAGAAAAAAGTAAGAAACCAATAGGAAAGAAATATAAATTTGGATCAAGATTATTTATTTTTTATTACATTTAATCATTGCTAAATTTGATTTAAAAATTTAAAGTGTTTTCAATAACGAAAGTAAAAAGACGAAAGTAATACTAGCTTTATTAGCGGTGTTTATAACTTCTGAAACAGAAAAAAAAAAAAACAACATGGCGCAATGTCGTTATTTGGAGTGTTTTTATTTCCCCATTTAGACAGAAAACGCTTCAGAAAACTGACAGTAGAGGTTTGAAAATTATATTTATTTGTACTTACATTTTCGCTGCTCAAAATGACTTGATATTCACCGTCTGATATAACCGTGTAAATCAATTTTTGTATACAATTTGTATACAAACATCGTGGAACGCCGCTTATTAGGAACTGAGAACTCCCGGCAATCCCGAATTTGCTATTCAGATATTGTGTATTCACTCCATTAAAGTTGCTAATGTCCTTGGGAAAAGTGTGAACGTCACAACGTTCCTTTTTACCAATCTGTTTTAGAAATTATTAGACAAAAAGAGTAATTTTTAAAAACTAGTATACTTAACGAACCATCGACTGATCAAGTTCTCGATTCGCATCTATCTTCTGAAGATGGCTAATCTTAGCTTCATAGACGATGAATCTATTCATCGTTTGGAAGGCAGCAGTGAAAAAGTTGGGGGTTTGGTTGTGATGAAGAAAAGCCCTTCTTCCACTGACACTTCGTTCAAGTTTCAAAAACCAGGTGTATCCCTCTTGGGTCTCGACAGACTGGCTGCCCAAAAGCGTAAAGTCCATGACCACGGAGATACAGAAGAATCAAAAGAGAAGAGTCCCAAAGGAAATATTGAAGAAATAAGATCGAAATCCCATAAAGAGAGGTATGTCTACTCGTTCTTTGTATTTATGTATACAGAAATTCTGTGTTTGTAAGTTTGGGTGATGGAATCATCACTTTCCACCATTCTGCAAACGCGTTGATTGATGAGCAAGTCTCAGTGTGGTCCCTCAACTGGCTACAAATAGCAACCAAGTTTCCTATAAAACATACTTTTATGCCTTAACCCCCCCCCCCCCAACACATTGGACAATGTATTCATATGCGATACACTAGTTTTCAATCATTGGGATGCAGGCTTGCTGAAGTACCGCTTTGCGGTGGACCTAGTCAAACAGCAATCCCAGTACTTATTTTTTTAAGTCTAGTACTTGTTTTATTGGTCTTTTATTGTCGAACCGCTAAGTTATGGAGATGTAAACAAACCATCACCGGTTGTCAAGCGATAGGGCAACATAAACAAAGATACATACAGTCACATACACACATTTATATATACATGTATACGACGGGTTTCCACACAGTTTCAAATTCATTCACAAGGCATTGGTTGGTCCATGGCCTTAGTAGATGACATTTGCTCAATTTGCCATGCAGTAGGACTGAACTCGAAACCATGTGATTGCTAAGTGAACTTCTTAATCACATTTTCATGCCTGCACGTGTGTGAGAAATATATAGACTAATAAAGAAATTGGATGATCACGGCTGGAATGTCTTTAATCATAGATTTTACTTGATCAAGCTGACTGAGGGATATATGTTTTT
The DNA here is from genome assembly GCF_001194135.2 of Octopus bimaculoides. Taxonomy (NCBI): domain Eukaryota; kingdom Metazoa; phylum Mollusca; class Cephalopoda; order Octopoda; family Octopodidae; genus Octopus; species Octopus bimaculoides. The sequence continues at coordinate 27,127,477 of NC_068997.1, forward strand.
CTGTTTTTAACTGACATAGCCGTGTGGTTTTGAGTTGATGGTTTTCATGGTGCTATGAATGAAGCACCTGTGCTGGTGCCATGTATCAAGTACCCATGCTAGTGCCACAAAGTACTTGTGCTGATGTCACCAGCCATAAAAACCATGCCAAAACAGACAATTGGTGCCTGGTGCTGCTCTCAAGCTTGCTAGCATGGAAAACGGATTTCAAAGGATGATGATGTTAGAAAGCAATCAGCTATGATAAAGATTTACACAAGAATGTAAAACATTCCTTCTATGCTGTTGTGGAACAAAAAGAGCAATGTGTCTCCTGACAGACTGTTTTATAATTTGTTGATTTTTTGTCAGGGAAGACCTACCCCATCTCTTTTCCCAGTTAATAGCATTGACTGTTCAGCTTCTATATAAAGCAGTCAGCAACTATGCTTCTACTGTGATGGATAGATTAATTTGCATATTTGTGCTTTGTCCAGAGGAAGGGCTATGGCCTTTATGGGCTCTCTAGACCATTGAGATCAATGCCATTGATGTTTGTGAACAGCTGTAAATAGGTAGTTGCAGGAAGGGAAGTCCAGTTGGATGGCATTTTGGAGAAAAAGGACTGGTGAAAATGGTTAATGCAAAATTGAGAAGCAGACGCAATACAGGTAATGATTGGAATAGAGAGCTGAATAAGTCAGGGATGCTTGAGTGGAGCTGGAGAACATGGGCTACTGTATTACTGGTAGAAAAGACAGAGGCAGGGGATGCAAAGGGGCTTAGTTGTTATGCTTTTTAAGTCATCTCTTGTGTTATCTGCACTGTTTGAAAACCAGGACATGTTGAGTGCTTTCATGTTTCTCCCCAATGATGATTTTTTGTGAGAGTGTTAAAGTGTAGCCAGTGTGGAGACTTTATGTGGTTACTCTGTCTGTTAGAAATCATAGTCAAATTTCTCTCAAACACTTTTATATGTTATTGAGACACACACACCATAGCATGTTTGTTATTATTATTTTGATGGTTTAATTAATTAATTACTATTAATACCTGACCAGACATTATCGTGCTCCACGAGATGAGACCCCATCACATCCCGGGGGTGTCAATACTGTAGCAAAGGAAAAGATCAAAAGTCGTCATCATCGAGAGCGTGGGGTTTTTGCATCATCAAAAGACAGCAAGAAGCATAGGAGTGAAACATCGGAGAATGAGTCTCGAAGTTGGCAGCGGAAAAGCGATCGAGATAAAAGCTCCAAGCACCGAGACAGAGATGAACGAGAGCGAAGCAGGCATCGAGACCATCATAAAAGTTCTCGTGAGTAGAATCTGACCATTTGATTTGTTCTCTTTATTATCAGTGTCACCATTTAATGTCTGTTTTCTTTGCTGGCATCGGTTGGACAGTTCACCTGGAGCTGGCAAGCCAGAGGACTGCACCAATGTCTGCCTTGGCTTGGTTTCTTTGGCTGGATGCACTTCCGAATGCCAACCACTTCACAGTGTGTGGGAGTTTTTTTATGTAGCATTGACACTAGTGATATCACCAAGTTACTCGTGAGACAAGACTCCTCAACTGAAAATGTGGGCTAGTTTTGAGGGAGGTGATAGCCACATGATTCTGTGAATCCATATATTACACTACAGATGTGTATGTATATGTTTATGTATATATATATGTGTATGTATATATA
>NC_068997.1:27129866-27130689 GCF_001194135.2 Octopus bimaculoides
TATATATATATATATATATATATGTATGTATGTATGTATATATGTATGTATATATATATGTGTATGTATATATACATACAGATATGTGTGTATTCTTTTACTTGTTTCAGTCACTTGAATGTGGCCATGCCGGAGCACCACCTTTAGTCGAAGAAATTGACCCCAGGATTTATTCTATTGGTCTCTTTTGCCGAATTGCTAAGTTTCGGGGATGTAAACACACCAACATCAGTTGTCAAGCAATGGTGGGTGAGTCAAACACAGACACACATACATAAATACATATCTTTTGTGAAATCTTTATGTATATGTGTGTGTGTGTGTGTGTGTGTGTGTATCTGTGTGTGTTATTAGCTTCAGCACTGGTGCAATTCATATTCCTGGCAACATTTAGTCACAACCATTTCTGTCCTGAGATCAGTTCTCATGCATACATGCTAGGCACTTTTCAATTTCTGGCTACATACTTGGTCAGTTCAAAGCTATAATGGAAGTCACTTGTCCAGAGGTGTCATGCAATGGGACTGAACCTGAAGTCACAAAGTTGGGAAGCAAGCTTCTTAACCACACAGCCATGCCTGCATCTGTAGAGTACAGTAAATATATATTTTTTTTAAATATTCAAATCAAAAATTCTGATGTTTAATTGATTTTGTTTCCATATTTTAAATATTATGTGTTGTCCATTGTGGTTATTTCAGATAGGAGGAGAGATGACCACAGTGAGAGAAGCAGCCGAAGTGGGTCAGAATCTTCTTCAAGAGAAAATAGAAGTGTGCGAAGCAGTTCTCGTAGCTGGGAATTCTCTGAACGGGAAAGTCGA
>NC_068997.1:27130861-27132318 GCF_001194135.2 Octopus bimaculoides
AATAACTTCAATTTTTCTTAGAGTTTCATAGAGTGCTGTCACAGTTTGTTGTGTGAGATCTTTTAATGACTGTGCTCTGCTCACGAGGACAGAGAAATGGTGGAATCAGTAGAGCATCAGGTTTTGGGTTTTGCAGTATTATTTCTTTTTATGTTAATCATCATCATTTAATATCTGTTGTCCATGCTGGCATGAGTTGAACAGTTTGACCAGGGTTAGTAAGCTGAGGGGCTGCACCAGATTTCAGTCTGATTTGGCATGGTTGCTACGGCTGGATGCCAACCACTTTAAGAGTGTAATGACTGCTTTTACGTGACACCAGTATCTGCCACAACTACAATTTCACTTGGCTTGACGGGTCTTCTTCTCAAGCATGGCATCTTACCAAAGGTCTCAGTCATTTGTCATTGCCTCTGTGAAGCCCAATACTTGTAAGGTGCTTTTCACGTGCCGTCGGCATGGATGCTTAGTTTCATGACACATTGCCTCAGTGAGGCCCAACACTCGAAAGGTGCTTTTTATGTGCCACCAACACAAGTGCTAGTTACTTGACACCAGCTTTGGCCACCTGAGTTGAAATCCCAAAATGGGTGAATTTATGTTTTCTTCTTATAGAGTGTATATTGTTATTGTTGTTAATAGTGGTTCTTTAAATTTTTGACAGACACACCATTAACGAAAGCTGCCTGGGATGATGATGATGGTGTTCCTGCCACAAAGTCTAGTTGGGATCTGGCATCTGTTGGTGGGACACCTTACACGGATGATAGGAGTGAACGTAGTGATGCATGGGTGGACAGAGACAGAAGCAGGGCAAGTGAGTCAAGGTAAGTGTATACCAGTTTGTTTTTATCTATATGCACTTGCATGTGTGTATGTGTATGTACAGAGTGGGCCAAAAGTCACGCACAAAATAAGTTCAATATGCTCTAGAATTGTCATTGACAAGCTTCAGTTTTTCTAAAATTGAATAAAATAAATAAAATAATGATGAATATACATGTACTTGATCATGATGAACAAAGTGAATAATACTAATCCTTTCTACTATAGGCATAAGGCCTGAAATTTTTGGGGAGGTGACTATTTGATTACATTGACCCCAGTGTTTCACTGGTACTTAATTTATTGACCCCGGAAGGATGAAGGGCAATGTTGACCTCAGTGGAATTTGAACTCAGAATGTAGCAATGGGCGAAATACCACTAAGCATTTCGTCCTGCATACTAAAATTGTCGTTGTCGTCGTTTAACGTCCGCTTTCCATGCTAGCATGGGTTGGACGATTTGACTGAGGACTGGTGAAACCAGATGGCTACACCAGGCTCCAATCTGATTTGGCAGAGTTTGCCCTTCCTAACACCAACCACTCAGAGAGTGTAGTGGGTGCTTTTACATGTCACCCGCACGAAGGCCAGTCAGGCGGTACTGGCAACGGCCACGCTCAAAATGGTGCAT
>NC_068997.1:27132597-27133554 GCF_001194135.2 Octopus bimaculoides
AAGAGCCAGTCCAGTGGCACTGGCAACGGTCTCGCTCGAAAAATTTCTTGTGTCACCCGCACAAGAGCCAGTCCAGGGGCACTGGCAACGATCTCACTCGAAAGATTTCATGTGTTGCCCGCACATGAGCCAGTCTAGGGGCACCGGCAACGATCTTGCTCGAAAGATTTCATGTGTCACCCGCACATGAGCCAGTCCAGGGGAACCAGCAACGATCTCGCTTGAAAATCCTACAACGGCCCCACACATAATAATAATAATAATAATAATAAAAATAAAACCATATGTGTGTGTGTGTGTATTGTGTTAAATGTCCTTTCAATATGTTTGGAATGTAACCAGCTGTGTGTTGACACACCCATCAGCACACAGCTGGTCACATTCCAAACATATTGAAAGGACATTCAACACACACACACACACACACAGAGGTGGAGATAAAATCCATTCAATAAATGCTTTTAAGTCACTCCCTTGGAAGGAACTCACAAAGATTTCTTTTGGACAAAAAAATCTCCAGACATGTTTTTGGTCCCTCTGACAGAAGATTATAATAAACCTGGAAAAGTACAGGACAAGTTATTAGACCTGTAAATGTAAAGGACAAGCTATTACTTCTAGTCAAGTAAAGAATAAGAAACTTTTTACTTAAAATATTGCAGCTAAAATTAAAATTTGAATATTAAAACTTACCTTCGTACATTGGGCCTCACCGAGGCGATGACTACTGACTGAGACCTTTGGAAATGTGCTGTGCGTGAGAAGACCCGGCAAGCCAAGTAAGATCGTTGCCAGTGCCCCTGGACTGGCTGTTGTGCGGGTGGCACATGAGATGCACCATTTTGAGCGTGGCCGTTGCCAGTACCGCCTGACTGGCTCCCGTAGGATTTTCGAGTGAGATCGTTGCCAGTGCCCCTGGACTGGCTTGTGCGGGTGGCACATAAAAGACACCATTTC
>NC_068997.1:27134395-27145729 GCF_001194135.2 Octopus bimaculoides
TGTCAGCATGGAGAGCAGGCGTTAAATGATGATGATGTATATATATATGGGTGTGTATATATATACATATGTGTGTGTGCATATATATATATATATTTGTGTGCGTATATATATATGTGTGTGTGTGAAAAAAAAAATATATATATATATATATATATATATATATATTTTTTGTCACTTTTAAATATCAGATAATATTTCAATTGTAACATTATTAATTGCAGGTCTTTTCAGAAAATTTCTGAAACTCCCCTTCCTACACCCACCTATAAACACAACAAGTGGATGAATGACAGAGACAGAAGGCAATCATCACGCAGAGGTATGTTTCCCCATCTGAGTCTCCTCCAATGGAAGATTCTGTTTGTTAGCACTTGTGTAGGATGAAAGCATCAATGCTGGTTAGACTCGTAGTATTTGCTTTTACTGCATATCTTGTGTAATAGAATTATCTCCTGCTCTCTCTTGCACTCTTGCTGCCTCCCACTCTCTCTCTCTCTTTCCTTTGCTCTTCCCTCTGGCTGGGTAGCCATGTATCTCCTCTACTACAGCACACCTTTTTTAAACCATCAATATATTAAAAAAAAAAAAAAATACAAAATTTGAGTCAGTAATTTAAGAGGGAAAGATCCGTTGAAGGAATTACAAAGAAAAAGAATTGTTTCCAATTTTGTGTTTCAGAGAAATTAGATATCAAATTTGAAACTGAAGAAGAAAAAAACGATTGGGAAGATGAACAGAAACGTCTTGATCGAGAATGGTATGGCATGGATGAGGGTTATGATGACGAGCACAACCCATTCTCTGGAACTTCCAATGAATACACGAAAAAGAAAGAAGAAGAAATGGAACAGAGGAAGAAGAAAAGAATGTCAGCTCGTCAGAGACAAATCAACAAGGTAAAACATATTAATGTGTTTATCTCTCGAGTCCTGTGAGGCTTTGATGGGTTGGTGCTTAGCTCTGATTTTTAATGCTGTTAGGTAGATGTGAGATATATATGTATATATATATATATATATATATATATATATATATATATATATATATAAAATCTCCTTTGGTTGGACCCCTGTCTGTCAGGGGTAACATTCTCAGAGGATCTTGTATCTATTCCTGAAAAATAATTAAATTGATGTAGTATAGAATATAACTCAGTAATCAAAAGATTGTTGAGAATTTGAACTCATTACTTGTTAACTAAGTAGTTCAATGATCAATTTCAACTTGACTATTTGCTAAAATAGGTCATTTTTTTCTCTAACGTTATTTAGCAAGAGGTCAGCTTTGATCAAAAGTGGTCCAGTGCCTATGACGCTCCCATCTTTTTGTACATTAACAACCACATCTTGATAGACTTATTCCATCAGCCATTTTGACATCAATGCCATAGAATTCTTGAGTGCCTTTAGTGGATCCCACTCTGTTATAAACCTTTAGGAGATCTACTGTGAGCAGCTTGATCAGCTTAAGTCAGCGCTAGAAGAAAAACGACCATATTTGGTTTCAAGACGAAAGGTGTTCTTCCATCGGGATAATGCTCGGCCACATACAGCGAGGATGACATTCCAAAGGCTGGAACAGTTTGAATGAGAAACGATACCCCACCCACCTTATTCACTGGACATTGCCTCATCTGATTATCATTTATTCCGCAGTCTTCAAAATCATTCGGACAGAAAAAATATGAATTCTGTAGACGAGGTCAGAATAGTACTGGAGGAGTATTTTTTGTCATGAACAAGTGAATTTTGAAAGAGGGGCCTTGCAAGTCTACCAGATAGATGGAAGAGCAGTGTAGAAAATGAAGGAGAGTATATTTTAGATTAAGAAAGAACTTTGTTTATCTTAATCTTGAAAAATAAAAGAAATATGAAAAAAACCACATTATTTATGGGATGACCCAATACATATGTAAATATATATGTACAAGCACACATATATATATACACACATACGTACACACACACATATAAGTTTAACCTCAGTAAATATTTCTTTCTCGCAGGATATTGAAATGTGGGAGACAAACCGGATGCTGAGGAGTGGAGTGGTCACCAAAATCGGTTACGATGATGACTTTGAGGAAGACAATGAGGCCCGTGTTCATTTACTAGTGCACAACACAGTGCCACCTTTCCTTGATGGTAGAATTGTATTCACCAAACAACCAGAGCCTGTAATCCCTGTGAAGGTAAGAGTTTATTTTCTTTTTCATTTGTTCTATATTGTTCTTTCTCAGTTGATTGTTTCTGCAGTTATTGGGTTATTACACTCTTTCGCCTGCCTTCTTTAATTGCTTTAATTGCCAACCTGCCAGAAACTGCTCCTGGTTCCAACATAGGATCTAAAGGTTATGTCCATCAAAATTTCAATTTGTTCTAAACACCAGTTTATTAATGACAACTTTTTTGCTTCTTATAAGGGTAAAGACTCAATTTTTCTGTGCTATTCTTACAGCTTTACTGCATTTGAAATTTACTTTCTTGCTTGTATAGTATCACACACACACACACACACGCACACACACACACACACACACACACATAATACATACATACACACACATGTATACAAACACAAATATGGTGTGATGATAATAATAAAATCAGCAGAGTGGTTATGTTTTTACTTTTCTTCCTATTCTAGGACCCCACTTCAGACATGGCTGTAGTGTCCCGCAAAGGCTGTGCAGTTGTAAGATCATACAGAGAACAGAAGGAACGGAAGAAGGCCCAAGTGAAGCACTGGGAACTGGCTGGAACCAAAATTGGTGAAATTATGGGAGTGAAAAAGGAAGATGAAACTGTAAGTGTACAAAGATTATTACTAGTCTCTTTTAGCCCCTTCTATGTGTCTCTCTTTTCTCAGGCTGCTATACTAACTATAAAGTGTAATCCTCTGGAATTTCCTTTACTCCAGTCTTTTACAGGTGTTGGCTTGTAGCCATTCAAACAGAGACAGAAGACAGCATCAATCTTAGAGGACTTGAGAGTGTCATAGATACAGTTCTTTACTTTTGGCTACAATCTGCACAAAAGGATGATGAATTAAATTTTTTATTAATATCATGGCTGTACTGATTAAGTAGTTCACTTTGTAACTAAATAATTTCATGTCCAATCCCACTGCATGGCACCTGAGACAAGTGTCTTCTGCCATTGACTTAGGTCAACCAAAGCTGTGTAGATGCTTGTTGGATACACACACAAACACACACAAACACACACACACACACACACACACACACACACACACACACACACACACACACACAATGGACTTCCTTCAGTTTCTCTCTACCAAATCCACTCACAAGGCTTTGGTCAGTGTAAGACTATAATAGGGCACACTTATTCAAGGTGTTCTACAGTGGGACTGACCCTGAAACGGTATGGTTAGGAAATGAATTTTTTAGTCTCATAGCATGTTTTGCACTTTTCCATCTATATCTTCATCATCATCATTTAATGTCCGTTGTCTATATTGGCATGAGTTGGATGGTTTGATCAGAGCTGACAAGCTGGGAGCTGCGCTGGACTCCAGTCTGATTTGGTACGGTTTCTATGGCTGGGTGCCCTTCCTAATGGCAACCACTATACAAAGTGTGCTGGATACTTTTATGTGGGACCACGCAGGCGCTTTTACATGTAAGAGATGTTTGACCATCTGTTTGTAGGCTTGTCTCTTGGAGCATCTGCCAATTTTCTAACTATCTCCACATCTATTAGAAATAGAAAAGAAATCTCGTCTCTGACATTTAGGCATTTCATCAGTATAAGATCGTCTTCAAAACTTTTCTCAAAACTTTCTTAAATTAATTAAAAAAAAATTTTTTTACTTTAGGACAAAAATGGAGATGTAGATTATAAAACTGGCCACAAGTTTGCAGAAGTGATGTCTGACCACAATGAAGCTGTTAGCGATTTTGCTAAACGTCGTACCATCTTACAACAGAGACAGTACTTGCCTATTTTTGCTGTGCGAAATGAGGTTTGTGTTTATATATATAAAATCATTTTTATCATTATTTTATCATTTTATTTATATATATTTTATTGAAATAGCCATCTTTGTATCATACATTATGTATATACACCAGCAAATATAATGCTATGGTTTTGTCCCAAAGAAAAAGTCTCTTCATATACTCCTGCATCATGCCTGTCCATGATGTATATATGTTAAGTATGATACATAGATCATCATCATTATCATCATTGTTTAATGTCCGTTTTCCATGCTGGCATGGATTGAACGGTTTGACATAGAGCAGACCAGCTAGGAGCTGTCCAGACTCCAATTGTCTGTTGTGGCATGGTTTCTATTATTGGATGCCCTTCCTAACACCAACCACTTTACAGAGCATACTGGATGCCTTTTACATGCCGCCGGCATAGATGTGTTTACACAGCACCAGCATGGGTGCTTTTTATGTGGTACCAGCATCTAAAAGGTTTAATTTAATGCTGTTTTGATTGTGTACACTGAGTTTCTATTTAGCTTGGCAAGCTTTCCACAATATCAGTAAATGTATTATTCACTGTTTCCCATATATCAGAGGGGACAGATTTCATGTAGCCATGTAACTGGTGAGTGTACATTATTGAAAAAATTCACAAAAATTTGCCATTTCTGGCATTCTTGAGGGTTACTGCTAGGATGTGTTTGTCTCACTCCAATATATATTGCATTTATCAGAGTAATAAGGTGTTTCAATAGAACATCTTTACCCTCGGGAATTACTGGGTACACCATCTAGTATATGTATATATATATATATATATATATATATATATATATATATGTACTTGTGTTTGTCTCTCACTACTTGACAACCAGTGTTGGTTGGCTTATGTTCCTGTAACTTTGTAATTCAGCAAAAAGAGACTGACAGAATAAGTACCAAACCTGAAATCTGTATTGGACAATTAATTTGATCTATGAAACCCTTCAAGGCAGTACACCAGCATGGTCACCATCCACTGACTGAAACAAAACAAAGGAATAAAAGAATAATTATTGACCTCAATTCTCTCTAGGGGATATCTTTGGTTTCAAGATGACAGTTAGATGCAGTTTGCTATCAGTGTGATATAGTTATCCTATTTATGTGATATAGTTATCCTATTTATGTGATATAGTTATCATGTTTATTAACCATTTAGTATTTAAACTGACCATATTCAGTCCAAATATTCTATCCGTTTCATGTTCAAACTGGCCAGATCTGGCCTCTCACACCTACCTTACAATATCATTCTAAAAATTAACAGCTTCCTCATCAAAATCTCAAGGCTACAAGATAATGCATGATTAATTAAAAACCTGTGAATAAATAAGCATTACTGTTGACAGAATAATCTGAATGCTAAATGTTTTTTATATTACATACCTTTTGCTTGTATTGAGCTTTTTTTTTGTTATTGTTTTGTAGCTGTTGAACATCGTCCGAGACAACAGTGTGGTGATTATTGTTGGAGAGACAGGCTCAGGGAAAACTACACAGTTGACTCAGGTGAGTTACCTTTATGGAAAGATGCCATCATCAATAAACATCCATTTTTCCATACTTGCATGGGTCAACCAGAATACATAGAGACGGATTTTCTATGACTGAATGCCCTTTCTATCATCAACCCTCACCTGTTTCCAAGCAAGATAATATCTCTCCATGGCCAAGCATGTTCTTGCAGAATATTGTCAATGAATGACACTGCTTGTATGGTAATGACACTCATTTACAACTGTCATTTAATGTCAGGACAAAGAAACACAAACATACACATTCACACACATATATATGCTTACGTACGTATGTATGTAAACATGTAATACATGTAAAGATGTAAACCACTTAAAAATGTAAACATGTAAAACTAAGTGAATAGAATAATATTGCAAAATTCCAGTTTCTTTTGGGTACCCCCTTGTATATATGTATGCATGCATGTATATATGTATGTACATAACGTACGTACATACATACAAAAGAAACTGGAATTTTGCAATATTTTATTTGATTCACTTAGTTTTACATGTTTACACTTTTATCACCTTCAAAGTATTCTCCATTTGAAGCAATGTATCGGTCCAGATGCTTTTTCCACTGTTCGAAGCAGTCCTGGAACTCTTGCCAAGTGATACCTTTTAACACCTCTGTCGTTTTTTTCTTCACCTCTTCTACATCTGCAAATTCCATAGTTCTAGCTTTCATCACCAGTGATGACCCTTGAAAAAAGGTCTGGATCAACTTCCAGCTGTTCTTTCAGTTCACAACACACATCCAGTTGTGACTACTTTTTGATCTTCCATGAGCAAGAGAGTCATAAATTTTGCTGCAGCTCTTTTCCCAGTCTTCCTCCCAAGTCCTGTGTGCTTCAGTCACAGGACCATCACCTGCTATTTGACTCTTTACCGGGGCTCTTGATGAGCGCTATCACCTTGGACCAGAGAGGACTTGGGACAGCAATGACTGAGGAGGAGCATCTTCACTTTCTTTATAACTCTTGAATTCTCAAACTGGAGCTTCACTGGATGAAGTTTAATATCTTACCCAGGACGTAAAATAGTTGTGACAAATCTCAACAACAGGTGTTAAAATTTGGCATTTGAATCTTAGACCAATATTGGATTTAACTAATCTTTGACCCTGCACATCTTTTATATATGTTGCTGATGTAATTGACTAACCCCCTTCCTTCAATTGCTGGCATTGAGCCAAAATTAGAAAGAATTGTTTTAATGTACTCTTTATTTTTTATTTTATAGCAATGTTTTTTTTTCTTTCATGTTATTACCAGTATCTTCATGAAGATGGCTATACCAACTATGGCATGGTCGGCTGTACACAGCCGCGTCGAGTCGCTGCCATGTCTGTTGCCAAACGTGTTTCTGAAGAAATGTCTGTTGAACTTGGTGAACAAGTTGGGTATGCTATTCGATTTGAAGATTGTACTTCTGAGGTAAGATCTGTCGACAATTTTTCCAGGCATATCTTTTAAAAGAAGACAAACCAGACTTCTTTCAACCCACATTTAACCCCATTTTTGTACTTAAATGCAAATTAGGCCAATATTTTGTTAAAGTGTTGTTAAATTGGTTGTAGGTACTATTTTTCATTTTATCAATTTTGGAAGGATAGAAGACAAGCTGCCTTCATAAGAAATTGAACTGGATTAACCCTTTTGATACCAACCCAGCTGAAACCGCCTCTGTCTTGTTTTCATAAGTTTTGAATGAAAATCTTCCACCAAACCTTAGTCACAATTTATGTTCCTAACACCAGCTTAATGATAACTAAGTTATTTTACTAAATTCTTAGAAACACAGTGCATCTCAAAATAAATACGGTAACAAAAGGGTTAAGACATTTAATTTGGTGCTTTGTAAATGTTTTGCCATCATTATCCTTTTTTACAGTTATTTATTGAAGTAATTATTCAAAAAGCATCCAGTCCACACTCTAAAGTGGTTAATGTTTGGAAGGACATCCAGCTGTAAAACCCTTGCCAAAACTGACCTCGTCTGTGCTTATGCTATGTAAAAAGCACCCAGTACACTCTGCTGGATGGTTGGTATTAGGAAGAGCATCCAGCCATAGAAACCAAGCCAAAACAGACTATAGAACCTGGTGCATCTCTTGGCCTTGCTGGCTCTTGCCAAACTGTCCAACCCATGTCAGTATGGAAAACAGATATCAAATGATGATAATGATGAAGGTGGCAAGCTAACAGAATAGTTAGCACACCAGACAAAACACTTAGTGGCATTTCGTCTGTCTTTATGTTCTGAGTTTGAATTCTGTTAAGCACAGGTGTTGATGTAATCATCTAGTCCCCTCTCCTTGAATTGCACACTTTGTGCCTATAGCAGAAAAGATTGTTGTTGTTATTTATTTATTTATTTATTTATTTATTTTTGTTCTTCAGAATACACTCATAAAATATATGACAGATGGTATTCTGTTGCGAGAGTCTTTGAGAGAATCTGACTTGGATAATTACAGTGCCATCATAATGGATGAAGCTCATGAAAGGTCGCTCAGTACAGATGTTCTCTTTGGTCTGCTACGAGAAGTAAGTACTGTACTTAGTACATGTGGCTGGTGTTGTCTTTAAGACTATATTAAAGATAATGAATGACCTTGTTACTTAAAAACCAGTTTACTTGGTTTAGTTGTATGTAGTAGATTATGTTACTTTTCAGGACCATGCTGCTGTTTATTATTTTTTTAATTTGGTACTTGCTAATTTAAAATTTTAATTTTTAAAATCAAGTATGTCATTGAATATCCTACTAAATTGTTTACGAAGTAAATTACAATAGTTACCAACCTATAGATAATTCTTCTGTGTGTATGCATATATGTACATATATAAATATATCTCTCCAATTTTTCCCTATGGCTGGACAAATTTTTGCAGATAATTTGAAATGAATAGCTCTGCTTGTATGATGGTGACACTTATTTACAACTATTGCTTGATGTCAAGGCTAAGAGACACATACACACATGAGATTTATATATATATATATATATATATATATATAACACACACAGGCACACACACAAATGATGTGCTTCTTTCAGTTTCCACCTACCAAACTCACTCACAAGGCTTTGGGTGGCCTGGGGCTGTTGCAGGAGACACTTGCCCATGGTGCCATGCATGGGGACAGAAACTGAAAGGATATGGTTTGGAAGCAAACTTCTCTACCTCACAGTTATATTGCACCTATATGCATGTGTGTGTGTGTGTGTGTGTGCCTGCTTCTGTCTGTCTTTTTGCCATTGTTTTGACATCATGTGCCAACTATTGAAAATGAACTTCTCCATCATACAAATGGTGGTGTTTGCAGTCTCCCTGTGGAAACATTACCTTTGCTTGGAAACAGGTGAGGATTAGTAACAGGAAGGGCATCTGATTTCAGAAACCTCTTCCTCACTCATGCATCTTCATTAGCATCACCATTTTAATATCTATGTCTCCATGCTTTCATGGGTCAGAGGAAATTTGTTGAGGAAGAGCCTTCTATGGCTGGAGGTGTCTAAGAAACCCTAAGTAATTTCTCTTGGTAATTTATTCCCTTGTTTTCATTGTCATGTATAGAAGACAATTCCAATACTTTGTTTAACCCTGTAGATTTCTTTTCTCTCTCACATAATTTAGGTAGTTTCTCGAAGGCAAGATTTGAAGCTGATTGTTACATCAGCCACCATGGATGCATCTAAATTCTCAACTTTCTTTGGAAATGTTCCCATTTTTAAAATTCCTGGCCGAACATTCCCTGTTGATGTGTTGTTCAGTAAAAACCCTGTTGAAGACTATGTTGATTCTGCTGTAAAACAGGCCATGCAGATCCATCTCCAACAAGCAGAAGGTAAGAATCTGTTTGGCAAGAATTCAATTATATTTTACTACTCAACAGCTAATTCTTGAGATCATAAGATATGTTTCCTTTTACCTGAAAAGTTAATGACTGTTATCGTGTCATTAGGTACAAGACTGTTGGCCATGTTCTGAAGCACTCAGTCTATAACTGACTATAACTTCATCAAGCTCTGCTTTATCATCTCCACCTAACTTCCAAATTGCTGGCATTGTGTCTGAATTAGAAATTACTGTTAGGGGAGTAAAGGTGATGACTTCAGCAGTATATTGTAAGGCACCAGTCTAAGTGTCTTTTGGCCTCAGAGTGTGGAAGTGGGTTGGGGGGTTAGAGAAATGACAGCAGATGTGATTGTGGGTTTCAGAAATCTTTTGTCTTTAACTTGTTGCGGTCATTAGACTGTGGCTATTCTGGGGCACCACCTTGAAAAATTTTTCGTCAAATGAATCGATCCCAGGACTTATTTTCTTGTTAAGCTTGGTACTTATTCTGTCAGTCTTTTTTGCTGGACCACTAAGTTACGGGGACGTAATTACATCAACATTACTTGTCAAGTGGTAGAGTAGGGGGACAAACACAAAGACACACGCACACACACATATGATGGGGTTCTTTCAGTTTCTGTCTACCAAATCCATTCACAAGGCTTTGGTTGGCCTGAGGCTATAGCAGAAGACACTTACCCAAGGTACCACACAAAGGAAAGATTAAATGACTTGCTGTATTTGATTATGTGCCTTTAGTCATTTCAGTCTCTTTGGGGTCAATATCAAAAAGCATCAATTTCTTTGTCTCCTCTCAAAACTGTTGAATGTGTGCCTTTATTTATTTATTTCAGGTGATATTTTGGTATTTATGCCTGGTCAGGAAGATATTGAGGTGACGTGTGAATTGATATCAGGTGAGGCTTGTTTGCATTGTTAGTTAGGTCAAAGTGTGTAACGACTTGGCTTCTTTTACTTCAGTCCACACTACCTCACTCCTTCTCCTTCTCTTCTCCCTTCTCTGTTTCTCTTTTGCCTCTGCCTCTCCTCCCTTTCTCCTGCCTCCTCTCTTCCTCTCACACTTCCTCTCTTTGTCCCAACTCCTTTATGAGATTGTTAACATAAGACCCATTTATTAACTAGTGAGTGCTCCTGACCTCATGCAGTAGCTCGATATGCTAGAGATAGTAGGAAAATCTCCTTCAGATGACACTGCTTCTGTCTTCCAGTAAGAAGGTTAAGTTGGAAAATGTAATCCTTGCTATGCTATCATTATTGCCATTTTAACATCTACTTTTCCATGTTTACATAGATTGGATGGAATTCACTGAGGCAGATTTTCTAAAGCCTGATATCATTCCTGTTGCCAACCCTCACCTATTTCCAAGCAAGTTAAGAATTCCTTATGGCCTGACAGTTATGAAGAATATTGGAAAGGAATGACACTGCTTGTATGACAATAACACTTATTTACGACTGTCATATTATATTAGAACAAAGAGACACAATCACAAAGAGACAAAAATCACATACATAAATATATATTGTATATACATATATATCTTCTATATATATAAAAATGAGAATGTGTGTCTGTTTGTCTGTCTGTGTGTGTGAATCCCTAAAACTCGAGAACTACGCAACCAATTTCATTCAAATTTTACAGGTGCCTTACTTAGGGTTCCAGTTGTGTTTTAGTCAAAAAAATTTTTAACTTCTTGCAGAGTTCGAGCCCACGGCAACATAATATCTCCTCCACTATTTAAGTATTATGTGTCAAAAGTGAAACAAAAACACTCATGTCAAATACTTTCACTTTAAAAATGAAACTATTCCACTAACTGAAACAATCACATTTCGATACTGTAATGACAGATACTTTCAGAGAGAGAGAAAGAGAGAGAGAGAGAGATGTATATGTATATATATAGATGTATATGTACACGTATATGTATAG
>NC_068997.1:27148283-27151463 GCF_001194135.2 Octopus bimaculoides
TATATATATATATATATATATATATATATATATATATATTTTAGACAAAATGAGATAACAAAGCCAAGGCTGTGTAAGCACAAATTCTTCCACCCCTTTTAAATTCTTTCATAAATCTAAATGTAATCTCATCCCCCACGAATAGCACCCACATACAAATTCTTATGATCATTAACACATACCCCTTCTATATCTCTATAACTCTTATTCTACCTTATGTCATACCTTTCTTCTATCTACCTTGCCTCATCACAGTATGAGATAAATATTAATTCTTTAATTTATTCTTAATTTATTTTTAAACCATAACCTAATAAATCCCCTAACTAACTCCCACTCATAAATGATTTAGCATTCAACTAGCGCTTCCATTCTTGACTACCTACATACTCATAACCCCATTACTAAAAATATACATATGCACATGTACATACATATACAATGGGTTACTTTCAGTTTCTGTCTGTTCTATCAAAATCACTCCCAAAGCTTTGGTTAGCATGGGGCTATAGTAGCAGACACTTGCCCAAAGTGCCAACAGTGCTTCAATAGTATATTCCTGTAATCTTTGCTAACATAACTCCACCCCTCAAGCAAAAACATAAAAATGAACAGACAAACGAATGAATTAATTAGGTTTTAAGATGAATAATGTGAAGAGAAGGATGTTGAAATAATGAGCTATTCTTTATTTTCTTTCTAATTTTCTGTTTTGTCTTCCTCTTCAGAACGTCTTTCACAGCTTGATGATCCCCCACCCTTGGCCATTCTTCCAATATATTCACAACTTCCTAGTGATTTACAAGCGAAGATTTTCCAGAAAGCTCCAGATGGCATCCGGAAATGTGTGGTTGCCACAAATATTGCTGAAACTTCTCTGACAGGTGATTTGGTAAATTATGGTTATTATGGTATAAGTGTGGGAGATTGGAAGTAGGTGTGGCACATTGCAGACAGGTATGATGTGTTGTTGACAGGTTTATTGTGGCCAGGTGTGGTGTGTTGTGGACAGGTGTGTATGTTGTTACCAGGTGTGGTGTGTTGTGGCCTGGTGTGGTGTATTGCAGACAAATGTGGTGTTAACAGATATTGCACACACACACACATACAGCATTGTTCACTGTTCACACACTTCTCGTAGATATATACATGTAAGCTGTCTGCTGTTCAGCTACATATGAATAGATACACTCATCCAGCATTGTTCCCTCCCTCTCTCTATGTGAGAGAGAGAGAGTCAAAGAATATTTCCCAATGCTTGTGTTAACCTTTGCTAAACTGTTCATCTTTCCAGTTGATGGTATTATGTTTGTCATTGATTCCGGTTACTGCAAACTAAAAGTGTTTAATCCCAAAATTGGTATGGATGCCCTTCAAGTATTCCCCATCAGTCAGGTAAGTGATGTTTTGCAGCTGTTTCCCATTAGTCACTAATTTGATGTTCTCCAATGTTTCACACTTTAAAAAATGCAGTATATAGAGATGAGTGAGTCCTAGATAATCATGATGGGAGCACCTTTTCCATTGTTTTGACGAGGAGGTTTTTCCCTCTTTCTCAAAGACTGTCATTACTTTCGAGACAGTACTTCTTGATACACCAAACATTTCAGCCATATGAACACCAACAATTTGACCTCTTTAAAAGTCTGTAAGAGCTGACATTTTAATGAATTTTAATTACCTTTTTCTGATGGTATCTGAAATTTTAGCAAAACATATTAAGCAATACTAATAAATCAAAAAGCATAGAAATAAACAAACTTTTGATGGTTTTATAGATATTTCAAAATTTTGATGCTATGATGCTAGGTGTTTCCATTATTTTGTCCAACCCCTGTATTGTTGGCTTTAAATAAATAAATTTGGTTACATGTAGGGAGTACTTTTTGTCTTCATTTGTTAACCCAAATAGATAAATAAATTATACATATATATGTAAATATACATACATACACATATTGATATATATAGGGATATATGTAATTGACTTACCCCTCCCCGCAAATTGCCTTGCACCAAAATTTGGAACCATTATTGATACTATGATTTACTAATTTGCATAATTACCACTGTCATTGACTACCAGACAATCTAAGTAACACCTGTATCCTGTCTTATATCTAGGCCAATGCTAATCAGCGATCTGGACGTGCTGGTCGAACTGGACCAGGGTAAGTTAATTTGTCTTCTTCTGAGACCACCATCAATTTGGTGCTGGGGTAGTTTTAACATTTCTGCTTATTTTGTGACTGTTCATCATCATTATTGTAGAACATGTGGCAGCTGTGTAAAGATCGCCACCTGGTGGGATGAGATGATTAGATGTGGCTGTTTGAATGGCTGACTGGAAATGAACCTGTTTTGGCACTGAAGGCCAAAAAACACACACATACAAAAAAAAAGTGAGAGAGAGAGAACAAGGGAACCATTTAAAAGTCTGATGTCAAATAAGTCAGCATTGAGTCAGCAAAACCAAAGAGGTTGGTAGTGCCATAATGGCTGTGCCAAAATGTCTCATACTCTTTGTATGATATATATTGAACACAGAATGGAGAGATGCAGACATTAGCCACCATTGCAATTCTCAGATCTAACAACAAAAATTGATAGGAAAAGACCACTGTCTGGGCCTCTGTGCATCAGAAAGGCCTTGAGCTATCCTACAGTTGAACCTTCTGGTCACTTGTCAAAAGGATCACTCCCAACTTTGCAGAATCCTATTCTCTTCCAACTATCAAATCAGGATGGTTCTGTAAGCACCCTTCTCCCTTTGCTGTCTGCTTTACATCCAATTCTACACTGTACACATTTGACAAATCTCTAAATCTATTCCCTTCCAGGTCCACCACCTTGCTTACTCACTGGCCAAGTATAAATGTCTTTCCAGTTACTTCAAACTGACATGGCCATCTAATAATGTCCCTTTAGGGCATTTGTCTTGTCTTGTGAGTTATTTGGTGATCTCACTGGTGCTGGAGCCTTGTAAAAAGCACTCAGTACACTCAATAAAGTGCTTGGTGTCAGGAAAGCATCCACCAGATATTGGCGCTTAGTGCAGTCCTCTGGTTTCCTGTTGAACCATCCAACCCATGCCAGCATGGAAAACAGCTGTTAAATAATGATAATGAAAGTAGTCTCTATATTCACCAAAGCTTTCTCTCTCTCTCTCTCTCTCTCTCT
>NC_068997.1:27151566-27154854 GCF_001194135.2 Octopus bimaculoides
CTCTCTCTCTCTCTCCCCCCTCCCCCTCTCTCTCTGGTTTATATCTTGATCTTTGAAAACAGAACGATACATCCCATTCCCAAGAGGGGCAACCCCTACCAACTATTGTTCTGTCTCACCATACCTCAAAGGCTATGGAGATAGCCATTAACAATGTCACTTTAGAATGCTTTGAATTTTTCTCCTAAATGATCACAAATGAGACTTCCATAAACCTTGGTCTACTGGAAAACTACTTCCCTATGTCACCCACCACCTGCCAGCTCTTGTTCTTGAGAAATTTGATGACAGCAATGTTACTCCCCTTGATATCAGTGAGACTTTCAGTTGTACCTGGCATACAAATCTCCTTTCAGAACTATCTGCCTGCAGACTCCTTCCATCTCTCATCTCTTGGATTGGTAACTTCCTATCAAATTGCACTATGAATTTATTTTTCTCTCATATTTTTATAAACTCTATGGACACAAAGGAATTCTGAAGTCAATCCAGTGTCATATAACTCCATACTGTTGATGACATCAGGTAGCCAAACACTGTAAATGGGCTTTAAACAGCACACTACAAAGTGTATACCTAAATATAAAATTAGTACTTCTTTTTCATCATCATCATCACCATCATCCTTTTATGTCAGATTTCCATGCTGGCATGGGTTGCACAATTTGGCCAGAGCTGGGAAGCTGTACTAGATTCCAGTCTGATTTGGCTTGGTTTCTATGGCTGGATTCTTTTCTTAGAAGCAACTTCTTTACAGAGTGTGTTGGGTGCTTTTAATGTGCCACCTGCACAAGTGCAATTTACATGGCTCTGGCACATTGTGTGTGTATGTACGTGTGTGCAGGCATGGCTGCATTGTTAAGAAATGTGCTTCCCAATCACATGGTTTCAGGATTTTGAGCACAGTCTTCTGTAGCCCCAGGCCAACCAAAGTCTTGTGAGTGGATTTGACAGGTAGAAACACACACACACTTTTGTCTCTGACAATATTAAGCCAAAGTGGGTATTTCAAGTGAAAGATGTCAACTGAATGACTAAAATTTCTTGTTGTCGTAATGGTGTGAATCATATCTGTTATCTCATGGTTGGTTGTAAAACAATCTACCATAGAATAAATCTCTCTGTCAGAGGAGGAGATAAGGTACACTTTGAAAAGATAAAACACAAATGACTAGTAATCCTCATTTTGTACTTTGGTAAAATATAATCACATTTTCTTTTTTTTTTGTTAGTAAGCATGACATGAGAGGTGACAGTGAAGGGGTAGGAGAGCATGGGGGAAGGAATGCAAAAAAAAAATAATAAATCACCCAACAATGGATACACCTTCGTCATCATCATCATCATCATCATCGTCATTGTTATCAGCATTGTTGTCATCTTTATCACCTTCACCATCATTATCATCATTGTTATGTTATCATCATCATCATCATCTCAGTACAAAGCTCACTGTTGTGTTGTGGTATTACACTTTTACTTGGTGGTAGTGTGGATGTTTAAACCTAGTCTAGACCTCCTCGACCCAACCACAACAATCCCGTTTAGAGATGTCTAGGGCTATATCTAATTTGTCCCTCTATATTCAACATAGCTGCTATTTCTAGCAGATTGGGCTATCCTCTACAGGATTCCTCATTGTTGCTGTTAGTTGTTTAACCCCAGGTCAATCCTACACCAGCAGTCCTATAATCAAAAGCATTCCAGCTGTGATTATCCTGGTTTGTTTCCTTATGTGAATCAAACTCAAGACCACATTATCCAATATGTCCTTTTCTAATCTTGTAGGGAGAGATTTGAAGGCAGTTTTGCTGCTACTTTCACCAGGTTGAGTGACCTTATAGAGGTTTCTTGGTTGTTGTGCTTTTGTTGGAGGTGTTGGTGTTGCCAGTGGAGATATTGGTGTTGGTATTGTTAGTGTTGTCATTTGCCTTGGACACACCAGCTTTCTCTTCGATGATTTCTAAATGTGGACATTGATATTTGTCACACTTGATGACTTTCCTTAGTAGCACCAGCTCACAAGCTAAAAAGATTCATGGAAACAGCAGCCAAATCTCCTTGAAATCTCACCCTAATGTTTATAAAAAAAAAGAGAAACTGAAGGACACTGAAAATAATGCAGTCCTATAAACAGTATCTTTTATCTTTTATTTGTTTCAGTCATTAGACTGCGGCCATGCTGGGGCACCACCTTCAATTTTTAGTTAAACAAATCAGCCCCAGGACCTATTTTAAAACCTGCTACTTATTCTACCGAACTTATTCTGCCGAACCACAGGGATGCAAACACACTAACACCAGTTGTCAAGCGGTAGTGGTGTGACAAAGACACACACACACACACACACACACACACACACACACACACACACGATGGGCTTCTTTCAGTTTCCATCTATCAAATCCACTCACAAGGCTTTGGCCAGCCCCGGGGCTATAGTAGAAGACACTTGCCCAAGGTGTCATGCAATGGGACTGAATCTGGAACTATGCAGTTGAGAAGCACCCTTTAGCATTCAGATTATTCATAGCTTGTGTATTTTCCATAAGTATGGTGTCTGGTATACGTGTGTATGTGTGTGTGCACATATATAAAAATGTGTACCTACATGTAGACATACACATAAAATCATAAGTGATAGAGAAATAAGAAAATTCTGTTGCAAGTTTTTAAGTTACAAAACAATTTGTTGTGATATTAGAATTTTCTTATCTATATATATAAAAATGAGAATGTGTGTCTGTCTGTCTGTCTGTCTGTCTGTCTGTCTGTCTGTGTGAATCCCTAAAACTCGAGAACTACGCAACCAATTTCATTCAAATTTTACACATGCCTTACTTAGGGTTCCAGTTGTATTTATTAACTTCTTGCAGAGTTCGAGCAACATAATATCTCCTCCACTATTTAAGTATTACGTGTCAAAAGTGAAACAAAAACACTCATGTCAAATACTTTCACTTTAAAAATGAAACTATTCCACTAACTGAAACAATCACATTTGATACTGTTGTGACAGATACTTTCACAGAGAGAGAAAGAGAGAAAGAGAGAGACAGAAAGAGAGAGAGAGAGAGAGAGATGTATATGTATACATATACATGTATATGTACACCATTTCGATACTGTAATGACAGATACTTTCAGAGAGAGAAAGAGAGAAAGAGAGAGAGAGATGTATATGTATACATATAAATGTACACGTATATGTATATATATATAGATCTATACATACATGTATATGTATACATATGTGTAGATGTATATATATATATATATATAGATGT
>NC_068997.1:27155622-27158056 GCF_001194135.2 Octopus bimaculoides
ATAGTTTACAATGAGGTGTTATAATCACAACAGCAAGAAAGTATGTACATGATCACCTTCTTTTACGAAACTTCATTGACTTTCATATATTTATATTGATATACATATATATACGTGTGTTTGGGTGCGTGTGTGTATATACATCTCTATATATAAAGATGATGCGTAGTCTAGACGGCGTTTTTAGATTTCATTATTCTCTTTAACCCGGGCAACGTCGGGTATTTCTGCTAGTTGTTAAATAAAATTTCATCAAACTATTTCTCTGTCCTTTATGACTTTATAAACTCCTTATCCTTTTCTCTTATATATTACTATATATTCTCTATGTTTTGTGAAATGACACTTTAAGGAGCTTTTTTCATGAGTACTACCATATTACTTGAAATCATGTGTTGTGACTTAAATTTAGATATACACATAAGTATATATACGTACATATATTTATATACACACATGTATGTAACCTATGTAATAGGCATACAAAAACAATTTAACTTTACTCTGTACATTGAAAATATGTCAAGCATTCTTAATTGGGTTCTTGTCAGCAGTGTTCACATCTTTTAATCAATCCAAGAGAAACAAGTAACCAATCTGTTTAGTTACACAACAAATCCAGTAACTTCAGAGAACTGGGGTAACTAATTTGCATACCATAAGTGTTTAACACTTAGTTTAATACCAGCAGTCAATATATATGTATGTTTGCTTATGTTATCTTTGTATGTGTATATATGCATATATACTTTTGCCTATGTGTGAGTGCATTTGTGCATACAATGTGTGTGTGTGTGTGTGTCTGTCTGTCCATCTATCTGTCCATCCATCCAAACAACACTTGCTAGCTAGATTGTGTGTTTGCATATGGGTATGTATGTCTGTCCGTCTGTCTGTCAACCTACCAAGCTATCCATCCTTCCATACACCAGCTAGCTAGTATGTGTTTGCATATGGGTAGGTGGGTGTGTATGTATGTATATACATGTATATATGTTTATGCATATGTGTATACACACATACACAAGTGAAAAAATTACAACGGAATCCAAATAATTGCTCTTCATAAGTTTGTGAAGAAAGACTAAGACAAGATAGATTTGTTTGTTCTATTGTAGATGACCTTCAAGTTTCGTTTGTGAAAGGTCTCTTTGATTTGTTGAATAACTTCATTAATGTTTGGTTCATTTCAGGCAATGTTACCGCCTATATACTGAAAGACAGTATAAAGATGAAATGCTGGTCACTTCAGTTCCAGAGATCCAAAGAACAAACTTGGCCAATGTTGTATTGCTTTTGAAATCCCTTGGGGTCCAAGATCTCTTGCAGTTTCATTTTATGGACCCACCTCCACAGGTAAGCTTAATTACACAATTATCGTTCCTCTGTGATTCTTACCTATCTTTTTCATTTTGTTTTCAGACAAGAAGTATTCTTGAGAATGTGGAATAAGAATACATACATAAATGTACAATATATCATCACCATTTAATGTCTCTGTTCCATGCTGGTATGGGTTGGACAGTTTGGCAAGGATCCAATGAGTGAAGGACTGTATTGACATAGTTTCTATGGCTGGGTGCCTTTCCCAATGCCAACTACTTTACAGTGTGTAGTGAATGCTTTTTTCATGTCACTGGCACTATTGAGGTCACCATGTTGCTCACAAGTCAACAAATCCATGGACGGAGGATGTTACCTCTGTATGCTTGATGGGGTTAAGATATGAAAGAAAAGGTTGGAGTAGAACAGGTTCTTGATGTGTGTACATACACACACACACACACACACACATGCACACACAAGGCGGTATCAAAAAGTTCCCAGACTAGTTCTGTAGCATGCCAACAGATGGCAGCACATGGTTGTGTGCACAGTGAGAGCTAGCAGTGTCCTTCATGAGGCAGTGAGCCATACCTGCTGTGTTTGGTTATAGGTCTGCTGTATCAAGGCTGCTTTGCAGCTATACAGCAAGAACAATGAAACATCACCTAAGAACTCTTTTGTTATTAACATACAACCATTCTTTTTGATAATTTATATTTAAAGTCTTGTTACATACATTGTATCTTATTTGTGTCTCTCTCTTTCCACAGGACAATATACTGAATTCTATGTATCAGCTGTGGATTCTTGGTGCTTTAGACAACACAGGCATGCTTACACCACTTGGCCGTCAAATGGTAGAATTTCCTTTAGATCCTGCCTTATCAAAAATGCTTATAATTTCAATGGAGATGGAATGTAGTGCTGAAATTCTTGTAAGTATTCAAATTACTTATTTATCTTTTATGCTGCTGTTGTTGATGTTGTTATTATTATTATTATTAAGGTGGCAAGCTGGACAAAATACTTTGCGATATTTTGTCCATCTTTATGTTCTGGGTTCAAATTCTGCTGAGGTCAAATTTACCTTTCATCCTTTCAGGGTCAA
>NC_068997.1:27158066-27163489 GCF_001194135.2 Octopus bimaculoides
AATTTCAGACCTTGTGCCTATATCAGAAAGGATTATTGTTATTATTAAAGTGGTGAACTGGCAAAATCTTTAACACATAGGATTGAATACTAAGCAGCATTTTTTTTTTTGGCTCTTTATGTTCTGAGTTCGAACACCACTGTGGTTGACTTTACTTTCCATCCTTTCATTGTTGATAAAATAAAATATCAGTTGGACTCGGCAGGGGTTGATGTAATTGACTTACCTCCTTCTCCGAAAATTGCTGGCCTTTTGCTGAAATTTGAAATCTTTATTTGTTGTACTCTAAAATTTTGTCCTAGTCAAACTTCTACATTATTTACATTGAAGGTGATTTGACCGGGTGGTTAGAGTCTTGGATAGAATACCTCGTGGTATTTATTCTGAATCTTTGCACCCCAAGTTCAATTCCCACAGAGATCAACTTTACCTTCCATCCTTTAACCTTTTAGTATTTAAACTGGCCATTTCTGGCCTAAATATTCTACCTGTTTTATGTTCAAACTGGCCAGATTTGGCCACTCACACCTACCCTACAATGTCATTCTAAAAAAAATTATCACATCATCTGTTGCTCAAAACTATGAGATAATGTATGATTAAGTCAAAACAATGTAAATAAATCAGCATTACATTTGACAAAATTATCTGAATGCTAAAGGGATAAGGACCCCTCTCCCACCCTGGGTGGGGGAGGGGTCCTTATAAGATTTTGTTGCTAAAATTTATGTGCATTAAGTTGGTTATACTTCTACAATACACAAAATAGTTTAACAGTTTTTTTTTTTATATAATTCCTAAGATTATTTAATTACAAAAATATAATGGGATTTTTTAAACATTGAATGGCTAGGACAATCCATCTGAAGGGAATAAGAATCAAAGAGGTCTGTAGGTAAAAAATGGTTGAGAACCACTGCTTTAAGGGGTGGATAAAATAGTGTAACAGTCCAGTGCAGTGGATTGGTAGAACTTTGGGGTAAGATACCTTGTAGTGTTTGTTCAGCCTTTTTGTGTTTTGAATTCAAATCCCACTATGACCTATTTGGAGTATGAAACTTAATTTGTCATCTAGCTTACTTGATGACATTAGTCGTTGGGTGCCTTTAGCAGGGTCCCTTCCATTGCAAGCATTCAGGTTAGATCTCTGATTTAAAGATAACTCCCTCTCTCCCGCTTGTCTTGAAGGTCTTGCCTTGCTCCTGTTGATTAGAAGATAAAAAATAATGTATGAAAAAATATAAAAATAAAGAGAAAATTTAAAAGGAATATTTTTATTTTAGATTTATTATTAATTTTTTTTTCTGTAGTAAAATTCTTCCTTAAATGTTCTAATGTAATCTTTTGGCATTCAAAAGTGCTGAGTTCTGTTATAAAGATTGTGAATTTTGTTCAAACTGGTTTTTTTTATGACCTTTTTCAAGAGGTTACCATGTATTGCATCCAACCACTCTCTGTTTTTAATATTCAGGAAATCACATTTTATTTTATCATTTCATCATGAATGCATCAACTTAATCTAACACCAGTCACTATCATGAAATGAAGAGGAAGGAGACCTTAGACAAGACTCTCTACTCTATATGCATACATTGTTTTTACATCTGACATTGTTAGTATTATGTATGGTGAAAGTTTAAACAAAAACAATTTTTGTATTCAATATCCACCAATGTTCTGACATAAAAGAAAATGTTTATAGATATGTAAGTTGGTTATTGTTAGGATTTTCTGGAATTTCTACACTAGTTTGAGGTAGTTTCTCTACATTTTGATATTGTGAGCTTAATTTATCATCATCCGACTGAAACCCTTGATTGTGATTTTCTTGTGGTGATGCCAGTTTAGCTGGTACTTTCTTGTCATTACTTTGCTGAAGATCAGATTTCTTTACTGGTTTTGTACTGATCTGCATATCGCTGTTTAGTCTATGGTAGTTCCGATCTTTACACGTGATATAAATTAATCCAAAAACACAAGGTATTAATGCTAATAACCCTGCCACAATTCCTGTTATTATGTTTACATCCTTCATGAAAACACTGATACATTTTTTTGAAATGATATCATCATCTCTGTCCAGAGCATTGACACATATGTGGTACGTGACAAATGCAGAGTCAGTATCAAAGGAATACTCATGTTCGTATTTCAGTGTAATGTCCTCGATCTGGTTTTCTGATGAGTCACTGATCGAAACATGGAAGCTATTCACAATCAAACTTGTCATCCATTTAATTCTCACTCGGCCTTTCTCAATTTCGGTGCTAACATTCAAATTGGAAGAAGCATCAGAGTTGATATTTGGATTCCAGTTGTCACAAGTTTGGGGCTGGCATTTTAATTCCAAACTATTAATGAGTGCTTTGTCTATCTCTTTGCTGGAATTCCTGCAGGTCTTGATGTGAACTGAAGAACCATACATGTTTATAATTGAATTCAAATGACAGTTACAAGGCAGAGAATTATGCTCAAGGTTTAAATTTTGGATGTCTTTTAGATTGTGGAATGGACACTGATCAATTTCCTGTAGTGAACAGTTACTCAAGTCAAAGTTTTTCAAATGGTACGGCAAACGGAGAGAGTTTATAGATTTTGTCATATTGTTTCCTTGTAGAGAAAAATTTTTCAATGATAAAAGTTGAATGAAAGCATCTGACGAAATCTCGGTCAGTTTATTATGACCGAGGTCAAGTTCATTAAGGTTTAACGGGACTTCACTGAACATATTTTTTGATAGGGTTTGAATTAAATTTTCAGACAGATCCAAACTGTTGAGCTTAGAAAGGGACAAGTGGCCATAAATTGTTTGAATTTGATTTTTTGATAAATTCAAACTTGAAAGATTTTTTAGATTGCTAAATGTTTTCAGTTTGATCTGTTTTAATTTGTTATTAGACAAATCCAGTTTTTCCAGATTTGGACAATCCTGGAAAAGGCTGTCAGAAAGTTCCTGTATTTTGTTATTTTGTAGATGTAGATGTAGGCTGTTTGTTACTATTGGCTTGGTTAGATAAATAATTTCATTCGAACTGATATCTAGTGTTTGCCATTTTGGGTAGCTGAGTAAACTGTAAGGAAGATCTAACAACTTGTTGTTGGATACATTTAGTCCTTGAAGATTGGGCATCGACCCGAGGTTGATAAGTATGGTATCATTTTGGTTTTGAGTGAAATTTAGTTGCAGGATAGTGTTGTTAGTAATTGAAATAGAGGAAATATTATTATATGACAGTTGAAAGAAGGTGACATTGCTGTAGGTACAGTTGAAGCATTTCAAGTTCATAAAGTCTGGTGAATAATTCAAAATATATGATGTTGTTAATGTAGCGCCAAACAGCCAAGTAACAATCAGTGCATGTCGCAGCATTTTTCTGTAGAATGGTATCTGCTGGAATAAAAAAAACCCAAAATAGTTGAAAAATAAAAAACAGTTATATGATAGAAGAGCAGAATGAAATAAGTGGAGCAAAAGCACACACAAAGATGAAAAGTGTTATTGAAGAGGTCACAGATGTGTGATGAAAGATTTCCAGACAATGGACATGAGTTAGAATAAGAACAGCAATAAACCAGTGAAGAACAAATATATAGTGCATGTGTTTATTTTTATGTGGCACAAGCACCCATGAGCCCACAAGATTAGGATCACTTGGCTGAAGAGGAATACAGGGGACATACCTGTATGTAAGGACAACCACAATTTTACTTAGCTTGACGTGTCATATATATTGTTGCATATATGTACATATATATATATATTACTTGTTTCACTTATTTGACTGCAGCTATGCTGGAGTGCCACCTTTAGTTGAACAAATTGACCCTAGGGCTTATTCTTTGTAACCCTAGTACTTATTCTATCTGTTTCTTTTGCTGAACCACTAAGTTATGGGGATGTAAACAAACCAAGGTCAGTTGTCAAGCAATGGTGCGGGGACAAACATAGAAACAAACACACAAATATATACTTTATATATATTGCCAGAAACACTTCTGGTCTTTATTACTTTCCCATTCTTCTTGTGTTTTGTAGCTTTAATACAACTCACGTGTCCCTTGTACAGTTGATAATCCTTGGTAGCTTCTAAATGCCCAAATGTGTGTACCCTTGTCTTGACATTATGTAATAATTGCAAATGCACATCAGTATCATACAAGTGTCTTTCATTTCTAGTCTTTCAAGGAAAACATCTCAGGTAATGAGGAAATATTACCATGCTTGGAAACAGGTGAGGGTTGATGACAGGAAGGGCATCCAGCCACAAAATAGTCTGCCTCAGTGAATTCCATCTAATCCATGCAACCATTGAAGAGTGGATGTTAAATGATGATGATGTTGATTGTATATATGGCTGTAGGGTTATAAAGTTCACTTTGGAACCATGTGGCTTAAGAGTTCATTCCCAATATGTTGATACTATCAGCTGCTATCTTTTATTGTAGCTGTGGGTTGACCAGAGCCTTGTGAGTGAAATTAATTAGATAGAAACAAGAAGAAGCCTTTCATATATTCATACACACACACACACACACACACACATTATAGATATATGTTCATTTAATGTTTGCTTTTCCATATTAGCATGGAATGGGTTAATTACTTGAAGTAGTATTTTATAGCCAGACTAACTAATTTCAGATTAGAGGCATGCATGTGCGTGTTTGTGTATTTCCTTTGTCTTGACTTGTACGTGGTGATTGTAAACAAAGGTCAGTTAAAACCACTTTTCATTTGTTTGCAATCCTCCATGAAATTATGTCTCACCAATGAGTCATTTGTCGTTCAAAAGATGGGGAAATATCAACCCTGAATGGAACACCAGTCTATCACAAGGTTACTCATTTTTGCCAGTTGAGTGAACTGGAACAACATGACATGAAGTCTTTTGCTCAAGAACACAATGCACTACCCGGTATGGGAATCAAAATCATGATTTTGCGATCATGAATGCAATCCCCTAACCACTAGGCCATGCGCCTTCACTCAAATTTGTTTATTGTAATTTTATTTTACCTTCAAACACAAAGATTATAAAAGAAATAGTTTATGATAATACAAAACACACTTGTACATTTAACGAACACTTTAAAACAGAGGCATGGCTGTGTGGTAAGAAGCTTGCTTCCCAACCACATGGTTCTGGGTTAAGTCCTATTGTGTGGCGCCTTATGCAAGTGTCTTCTACAGTAGCCTTGGACTGACCAAAGCCTTGTGAGTGGATTTGGTAGACGGAAACTGACAGAAGCTTGTCGTATAGATATGTATATATTCATGTGTGAGTGTCTTTCTGTCTGTGTTCCCCCACCATTGTTTAATAACCGATGTTGGTGTGTTTATGTTCCCATCAATCGAGCAGTTTAGATAAAGACACCGATAGAATAAGTACCAGGCTTACAATGAATAAGTCCTGGGGTCGATT
>NC_068997.1:27163589-27165514 GCF_001194135.2 Octopus bimaculoides
ATATATATATATATATATATATATACACACGCATATGTATGTATGTGTGTGTGTATACATCTATACCTATAGGTGTACATACATCTACATAAGCATATGCAGAAGGGCGAGGATATATGGAGAAATTGCATAACACCTAGAATAAAGATCCGGTTGATAAAAGGCTGGTATTGGCTCAAAGTAGCTAAATTGTCCTCTAGAATTCACATTTCAGTTGAGACTTAACAGCACTCTTATTGTTTGCTGTTGTCCAAAACAACCGGATTTTCAATATTTACAAAAGATGCCACAAAGAAAGGAACAAAAACTGAGAAAGTGAAAGAAGCCAAGCAAGAGGAGATTAACGAAAGAAAGCAAAAGGGACAAAGAAGTATATAACAAATGACAATATCTACTACATATGTGTGTTTGTAGCATTGTTAACTAACTCCTCCTACATCGTTTTATTGATTTTGATGAAACTTGACACGCAAGTAGAACTCATGTCTGGAAACCTCATGGCATACTCAGATTGTTGAAAAACATTGATAATATGGTCCCTGGAAGGGACCATTATATCTACCTCATATAACTAATTTTTTTAAGCACCCAAGGGAAATAACCCATAGCACCTGTATAATATTTTTTTTAAACACTCAAGGGAAATAACCCATTTCATTGTTTATGAATTGAATTCGATTACTTTGAATATTGATTTTTCTTGTGTCCTATTTCTAATTTTTGCAGACAATATCATTTGACATGTGAGTAGAACTCATGTCTGGAAATCTTGTAAAAATCAATAATAGGGCACTTCCAATGGATCCTTCTATCTACTACATATTACTAATATTTTATTTAAGCAACCCTAGGGAAATAACTCTTACCACCTGCAGAAGCAATCAATATTTGATTCTCATACTCAGCCGACCTATATATATATATATATATATATAATTATTATAAGATCTGGTAATTAGTCATATATTAATATATTAATTAATATCGATTAATTATCAGGGGGCCAGCACATTTAAAGAATCAAAGAAATTCAGAAATATTATCTGCAATCTCAGGGGATTAAGGTACATTTTAAAAATAACGTCGACCACTAACGTGGACAATTAATGTGCTAGAAATAGATCACATTTTGTGTCTATTAAGACCTAAAAAGTTCTCAACATGAAATATAGCAGCATACCAAAAACGTGAGCGGGCAAGACATTTAAAATCACCTAAAAAAATCATTATTAAACAGGAACCAGGTTTCAGATTTAACAAATTCTTACCATTTGTCTATTCCTCATCAGCCTGATTTGTAATGTAGCAGCAATTATCAGAATCGTATGTATAGTTGCCCACTGCCATGGGTGTGCGTGCATATGGTTCTGCTAATTACAGCTTAATGGTAAAGTTCAAAAGTCTTCGTTTTGGCGCGCTAATTTCAGGAATATATCTGCAGAAACTATTTACTGCGTCGAATATATTCAGAATGAGAACATGAGTATGGGTAAATATTATTATAAGATCTGGTAATTAGTCATATATTAATATATTAATTAATATCGATTAATTATCAGGGGGCCAGCACGTTAGTGGTCGACGTTAGTGGTCGACGTTAGTGGTCGACGTTATTTTTAAAATGTACCTTAATCCCCTGAGATTGCAGATAATATTTCTGAGTCTCTTTGATTCTTTAAATGTGCTGGCCCCCTGATAATTAATCGATATTAATTAATATATTAATATATGACTAATTACCAGATCTTATAATAATATTTACCCATTACTCATGTTCTCATTCTGAATATATTCGACGCAGTAAATAGTTTCTGCGGATATATTCCTGAAATTAGCGCGCCAAAACGAAGTCTTTTGAACTTTACCATTAAGCTGTAATTAGCAGAACCATATGCACGCACACCCATGGCGGTGGGCAACTATAC
>NC_068997.1:27165622-27171271 GCF_001194135.2 Octopus bimaculoides
ATATATATATATATATAGTAATAAATGAATAGCTGAATCACTACCAGAACTAGAGTACTTCCAGGTGTGGAAGCAAGGTCTAGAATCAAAGGGCCTTAGAGTTAACCTAGCAAAAACCAAAGTCTTAGTAAGTAGGAAGGCAGACAAATCACAAATCCCTTCAGGTAGATGGCCCTGCTTGATCTGTAGAAAAAGCATAGGTAGAAACTCGATAAGATGCACCCAGTGTAAGCTTTGGACACAAAAGGTGCAGCAATATCAGAGGAAGGTTAACAGGGAATATTGCTATTGTGTGTGTGGAAGATGCATAAGTACAATAAACACCAAACATGCACAGAAAATAGACTCCATCAACTGCCAGCAGGGATAAAGCTAGAGGTAGTAGATAGCTTCTGTTATCTAGGTAATAAAATTAGTAGCAGAGGTGGATGTGCCGAGACCATAATTGTGAGAATAAGATAAGGTTGGGCAAAGTTCAGAGAGCTCCTCCCTCTACTGGCAACAAAGGGCTTCTCTCTCAGAGTGAAAGACAGATTGTATGGTGCCTGTGTGCAAACAGCTATGCTACATAGCAGTGAAACATGGGCTGTGACAGATGAGGACATGCGTAGGCTTGAAAGAAATGAAGCTAGTATGCTTCGCTGGATGTGCAATGTCGGTGTGCATGTTCGACAGACTGTAAGCATCTTGAGAGAAAAGTTGGGAATAAGAGGCATCAGATGTGGTGTGCAAGAGAGACAACTGCACTTGTATAGTCATGTGATGCGTATGGACGAGAACAGCTGTGTAAAGAAGTGCCGATCTCTAACTGTGGAGGGAACCTGTGGTAGAGGTAGACCCAGAAGACATGGGATGAGCTGGTGAAGCATGATCTTCAAACTTTGGGCCTCACAGAAGCAGTGAGTAGTCCCCAAGATTTTTGAGGATGTGCTGTGCTTGAGAAGACCTGTCAAGCCAAGTGAAATCGTAGGCATAGCTGATGCTGGTGTCACGTTACTGGCACGTAAAAAGCACCTTTCAGGCATTCGGTCTCATGGAGGCATAGTGGCTGAGCTCCTTTCAAGCATTTGGCCTCATCGAGGCAATGACCGAGACCTTTGGCATTATGCCGTACTTGAGAAGAAGACCCATCAAGCTGAGCAAAACCACAGTTGTGGCAGATACCAGTGTCATACAAATGGTACCCATGTCGGCAGCACATAAAAGCACCTATTACACTCTTCTGAGTGGTTGGCATTAGGAAGGGCATCCAACTGTAGAAACCATGCCAAATTGGACTGGAGTTTTGTGCAGGCTTCCAACTTGCCTGTCCTGGTCAAACTGTCCAACCCATGCCAGCATGGACAATGGATGTTAAATGGTGATGATGATGATGATGATGTTGGGTTACTAAATCATTGCTGAATTTCTCTATTGATGACTGCTAGCCCTCAATGTGCCTACTAAATAATGTGTTTTCCATCAGTTTATCAAATTGGCTCATCACAAAATCTCATGTGTGACATATACAGATCCTCCTATTTGCATGAACCATTAAACAACAATAGTGACAACAGCACTACTTGAACAGGTTCTACATTCTCTCAGCCATGGCTTGTTTTAGTGATATTAAAATTATACTCGGGTTTAGACCTGGGTCCCATATATGTGTGACCTGGTAATAAATGTGTGTGTGTGTGTGTTTGTGTTTGTTTGTGTGCGTGTATGATACAGTTTATAAAATGTAGGTGACTGCTACTTGTCTTCTCATTGTTAATAAAGTGAAAATATGTGGAACTTATTAAAAACTCTAGTCAGAGGCAGTCAATGATGTCTATGAAAAGAAAGCAATGTGCAAAGGTGTTAGCATGTGATTAAATATGCTGTTCTGGTTGATAAAGTAAGTAGGTATGTATTGTAGTTAGTCAAAAGGTGAGCTGGAGGTATGTAATCACTAAATATAAAGGACAAACTACGTTGGTGCATGTTAAGCACTTTTGAGGCAGTAAATAAGCTTATGGAGGCAGTTTTGGCTGCTATATTTTGTAGGTCAAACTACTACACAGAAACTGTCTTGCTTGTGTGGCCCCTATTTTATATACAGGTATTTATCAAGGAGATTGAGTAATTTTTTCTTGGGTTGTGCAGCCCATATTTTGAAACTAGATGGGTATTTAGTGAGTGAGATTGATCAAGCTTTTTACTGGGTTGTGTGGCCCTTATTTTGAAAACAGTAGGATGTTTAGCGTGGTGAATTGAGCAAATCTTTTTCTGGGTTGCATGGTCCCTGTTATGAAAACACTTTAGAGTTTATTGAGAGAGATTGATTTTTCTTTTTATTGGATTGTATGATATCTGTTTTGAAAACAATTGAGAATTTATCAAGGGAAGCTAAGTTTATCACTGGTTTGTATGGTTCCTGTTTTAAAGGAATATTCTTTGTGTTTGCTTTGAAGGGTTTTTGTCAAACAAATTGAGTCCAGGACTTATTTTTCATTTTTTCAAGAGTCTGGATACTTATTCTTAAGTTCACTACTTGTTTGTTTGGTCCCTGTTTTAAAGGAATCTTCTTTAAATTTGTAGAGAGAGAGAGAGAGAGAGAGAGAGAGAGTTGGGAGGCTCATGGATTCATTTGATCAGGATTGACTTGAGCTAAACAACAACATATAAAATGGCCATCATGTTCATTGTATCCAAATTTAGCAACCAGTCTATATATTGTAACCATTCTGCCTTTGTAATGTTTGCTTTAGATTTAGGATATAAATA
Source organism: Octopus bimaculoides (assembly GCF_001194135.2). Lineage (NCBI taxonomy): Eukaryota > Metazoa > Mollusca > Cephalopoda > Octopoda > Octopodidae > Octopus > Octopus bimaculoides. The sequence continues at coordinate 27,168,371 of NC_068997.1, forward strand.
TATGTGTGGTCACTGCTTTAAAGATGGTCATTATTTGATTGTGACATTAATGTTAAGTTGATTTCATACAATCTCTTATAGGGCTTGTATGATCCTAATTTTTAAAAAAATCATAAAAGCTCCAGCATGGTCACAGCCTTAGGGCTGAAACATATAAAAGAATAAAAGAAAACAATTACATGGTTGTGTGGTGTGGAAGCTTCCTTGTAACATTGTGGTTTTGGATTTAGTCGCATTGCACGGCGTTGGGTGTCTTCTGTTATAGCCTCAAGCCAACTAACACTTTGTAAGTGAATTTGGTAGACAGAAATTATATAGAAGCCCATGATTGTGTTTGTCCCCCACTTCTGCTTGACAACTGATGCTGGTTTGTTTATATCCCTTAACTCTGTGGTTTAGTGTAAGAGGCCAATGCCGCCAGACTTAAAAAGTAGCACTAGAATTAATCTGTTTGGTTCAGACCCTTCAAGGTGGTACCCCCAGCATGGCTGTAGTTCAATGATTGAAACAAATAAAAAAATTAAATAAAAGAATGGTAAATTTGTTGAGGATTACCTGGCTGTTATATTGAGAAGGATAAGTTACTGTGACATTGAAAACCCCTTACTGGTTTCCATGGAATTTATCTTAAAAATATCATGAAATTTCTTGAAGGACTCAACTGTTACACTGAATAAACCAAATGTCTTTCAGAAAGTGCTCTTGCTGGTTTTATTTATTTATATTTTTATCTTTTAGTCAAGAAAGAAGCCCAGTGTTCCTCACCCATAACAGACCCCTTCTCCCCAAGACTAGTGGGAAGAAGGAAGATATTTTCAAGCTGGAGACTTGGCCTGAATGCTTGCCTGCAATAGAGTGGACCCTGCTAAAGGCACTTAAGAGCATGGTGTCTTCATTTTAAAGACAGATGGCAGTTTTATTGTTTGATCCCTTTTATTATCCTAATTTTAAAGATAATAGGGAGTTTGTTTAGAGTTATATGACTGATAATTTAAATAAGTAGAGTGATTTACTTAGAATCTTCTTCCATTGGTTCATCTGCGACCCAAGATGGAAGAAATTTGTAGAGTCAGATTTGTTGGGCTGCTATGTTTAGCTGTTCAGTTGACGTCATAATCTTCCCACAGTTATCAGACTGTGTGTTGATGTAAGTCTGGGTGCAAAGCTAATTAATAGAACCTACCTTTGCGAAATAATTAACATTTCAGATTCCTGTCAAACAGGATTAGATATTTTGGTTGTGGGAGATTTGTTGTTGTGAGAATTAAAGCGATACGAATCCATTTAATACTCTTTGTCTCACTTTCTCTGTAAATCTGGCTTTGTCTATAAATCTCTCTTTCTCTATCCATAAGTATACACAGACACGTGTCAAGCATGAAGTGATGCGTGTGCAATCAAATATAACAAAATTACAACTTGCATAGTTACACAAACCATTATGTCACTCTTCTTTAACTTCCTTCACTCCTTATACTCTGTCACTTTGTCTTTTCAACAGTTTTGGATGATATATCTTGGCAGATAGTTTTTAGGTTAACACTAGAGAAGAAGGCTATGATACATTAAACTTTCTAGAATTACATTATACTGACCTTTCTAAGACCACATTACATTCACTTTGTTAGGATCATACAGTGAATGACCTTTCTAGGAAAATTTTAAAAAGGTTCCTTTCTGGGTCCATACCTCAGTTAATGAGTTCTCATTAACTGTTTTCTTACCATATTTCTGTTGTAACACACTTTCTTTGTTTCATTTATTTTGAAAATAATGAAGACCTTAGTATAACAACTTTGTCATTATTAACCTTTTCATTACCGTAACTTATTGGTGCGGCAAAAGAGACTGATAGAATAAGTACTAGGCTTATTTGTAAGTCCTGGGGTCAATATGTTCGATTAAAGGAGGTGCTCCAACATGGCCACAGCAATAAATGACCAGCAGCAATAAAACATCATGTTTAAAACAGCAAGAATATACATTATTGTCATTTATTTATGAAGGTTGAGCATTGTACTTTTAATTTGGTGTTAGTGTGAATTTTGTGGTGTTTGACTTACATGGCAGGCTCCCATGCATTGCCCACCTTTCCCTAAACTGACATATACATACCCCCTTCCACAGATAGACATGTTTCAGGGTGTCTGTATGTACATGTAATTGATAAATAGCTGACTGGACAGATAGACAAGTAGGTGGATGTAGACAGCTAGCTAAGTTAGTGTTACCATATTTAATGCTATGAGCCTCCAAAATATATGGATGGTTAGATAGATAGATAGATAGATAAACAGACAGACAGACAAACAGATAATACAGATTTATAGATGGCTGGGCAGACGTATACAGAGGTAAGCAAGCAGATATAAGAATAGACAGATAGATATATTGATAGATAAATAGATATACAAATAGATATATAGTCAAAGAGATAGATTGATATGTAGATAGACAGATGTATAGATAGGTATGTTGATAGACAGGCAGGCAGGTAAATAGATATATGGAAGGGTGTAAAGGTACATATATAGAAAAATGTAATGGAAGAGAAGTTATTACAACTAGAAGTGGGGTTTGTGCCTTTAAAAATAAGGAACTTTCCACAGAGTTTCTTAACACTCATTGCTAATTTGTTTTTTTTCTTTCTTTTCTCTAGGTAATTGTTTCAATGCTATCTGTGCCTGCCATATTCTACAGACCAAAAGGACGAGAGGAAGATTCTGATTCTTCAAGAGAGAAGTTCCAAGTGCCTGAGAGTGACCATTTAACTTATCTGAATGTCTATCAGCAATGGAAAAGAAATGGGTGAGTTAGAATATTGCAACTGTATAACAAATCATGGAAGTTCTTACGCTATTGGTAACTAAGGGTGGATGATGAATATAGGAGAGAGGGAGA
>NC_068997.1:27171281-27179222 GCF_001194135.2 Octopus bimaculoides
ACACACACACACACACACACACACACACACACACACACACAGACCTTTATCTGAGTGTAAATCTAATGCACTCTGTGTTTGTTTTTTACTTTGTCTCCATGTCATATGTTCAGAGTGATCACTAGTGATGGTGATCTTATGCCTCCTCCATTCATCTTTCCACACAGCTTCAGACTCAACACAGGCCAACATCAAGTGCCTGGAGGAGGTAGTGCTACCCTAGGTCAAGAGGGTGGCTGCTGGAAGACTCTATGTCTAGCAATAGGGCTCTGCACCATGTCACACAAGCAGGAGAACCCATCATGGCTGTCAGACAATTTCTGCGACCGCATCACCCCTAACATCTGGTCACCTAACTCCCAGACTGCAACCCCTTGATTATTATGTGTGGGGCACAGTTGAGTGAGAGATCAACAAAACTCCTTGTAACACAAATTAGGAACTGAAAGCAAAGATTATAGCAGCATTCACCAACTTAAACAAGGAGACCGCCCAGAAGAGTTGCAAGAGATTCCGAATTCATCTGGAGGCTGTGGTTGAAGCCAATGGCGATTTTATGTAATAAATTTACTTTTTAGTATTTCAAGATATTTTCATGTGATTTTGATAAATATATTTGTTAAAATGAGATGTCAGTATCATTTTCATTTTTGCATAATTTAGATGACAATTTATTCACTGCACGCACGCACACAGAGCCTGTTGTTTAGTGTTGACTTGGGGAAAAAAGAGCACTTAAAACTAGAGTAGAGATTAATATTTTATTTTGGTTGAATCTTGCTATTCTGAGCTTCATCTATGGGTGCACGGAGTCGTCAGACAAGTAATGACATAACTTACCTGACAACCCTGTGCTCCCACAGGCAAAAACGTAGAGTAGCAAGGGACTGGCTTGAGCAAAAGAAATATTTTGTCTTGCTTACAGAATGTAGGGTATATAACCTTGAGCATAGTAAAAAGCTGGTTGTATATGGTCTCATACATTCTTAAATCTTCTGCTGATCTTGTTTATTTATGTTCCAAGTTATTGATAAAAATAACTGCTTGCAGTTATGGCCAAATTAAATATGTTAATTTAGTTTACACAGTGGGAATTAATTCCTATGTTAGTGTTAATTAAGCAATTGGTAATAACTCTTACAAGATGAGAAGCAGTAATTTAGGCATTTGTAATAGAATGACTCAGCATGAACCTATACGTAATTCGATATGTGTGGGTGTATATGTACACATGAATATGGGTGTGTGTGTGTGTGTGTTTACACATGTATGTGTGGGCTTAAGAGGTTTGCTTCACAGCCATGTTTTGTGTTCAATTCCACTGTATGACACCTTAGGCATGTGTTTTACTGCAGCTTTTGGCCAGCTATTGTGGACCAAAGTCTTGTGAATGTGGATCTGATAGAAACTGAAAGAAGCTTGTTGTGTGTGTGTGTGTGTGTGTGTGTGTGTGTGTGTACATGGAAGTATGCCAAATATGAGAGTCTTCTGCAGGATTACAAGAAGAGATGGCAGTTATGATTTTTCTCAGTCGAGGTTGGCTGTAGGGGTCTCCCTGCTTAATTGGCATGGAGGATGCTTACAGCCATTGGAATGAGAAGAGAAGAGTGAAGGGTGGCTGTGTGTAGGATGGGATAGGCAGCTGAAAGGGCCACTTGTTGGCTTTGGAGCAGGAGAGAGGAGTTTAGCTGGAAGCCAGGAGGAAATGACGAGCAGAGATTTGGTCACCTCTGTTGACCCACCAATTTGGTGGGGGTGGGGGGGTGTTACAGTTCAGAGTCGAAACACCTGATAGATGTTGGATGCCATCTGATGGCATCAGTTCCTCCTGGCCAAAGCTCCATTCACCAAAGTGAATGGAAGAAACACCTCCTTCTGATAATGATGATGATGATGATTGTTGTTTCGATTTACCAGATCAGGCATTTTGTTGCATTCTTGAGCAAAACACTTCATTTCATGTTGCTCGGCGATCATTTAATTATCTGACATGTGGCATGTCATGCACCTGCACAGGTATTGTTAATTTGATGGAGGAAGTGAGCTTATGTGTGCACAAACATTTTATCATTGTAAACAAATCATCTGCGTGGGTTGTTCAGCAAGAAATTGCAGAACATTCATACGTCATTAAACGGCGGCAGAGTCTATGATACACACACACACATGCTCATGCACGCACGCACACATGCACACACCTATGAACACACACTCACTTATTCATCCATATATATTCACACAATTGCATATATATGTCATATAATAATTTTCAAGTTGAATTCCTTTTATGTAACACAGGAAGAGAAAAGATAGGAGTTGCATTTACAAAACTAGAATCTGTTTCTCTCTCTCTCTCTCTATGTATATATATATAATTACATATTACATATATATATATATATATATATATATATATATTACATATTACTTTGTTGCTTTAATGCTATTCTTTCTTTTTTCTTTTCTTTTTCTCTTTTTGCTTTCTTTCTTTCGTCTTTTATGTCCCTATCTGCTACATTACTGCTTGTAATACACAGAATGAATTTATATATGCACACACACACACACACTACATATTATTTTTGCTCTTTTTCATTTGTGTCTACAATATTTTACTTTTTTTTTATTTTGATTTACTTATATATTTATTAGCATTTTAATGTAAAAATAACATAAAACACAATTATGACTCAGACATACAATGAAAATAGGAGAAACGAAAGACATCAAAATATACAAGCAAATAATCCTTTCTACTATTGGTACAAAGCACATTCTATCTCTCCAAAGCCTTACAGCTTTTTCCAACACCTCTGTGCAAAACAGAGCCCTGTGAAAAAATGTGAGGTGGCATGACATCTCCCTCGTTGCTGATGACTCCCACAACCATCACAGTTGCTGGGAACTTAGTATGCATGACTAATGAAACCTCATTTGAGTCTCTGCAGGACCATCTGACTCTCCTTTGGTTCATCTTTTGGTTCTCGGTCCCTTGGTGTTTAAACTCATGTAGCAAGTGCTTTGCATGGATCAAATCATTCTCTTGTTAATCTGACATAATCTGACCCTTCTGCATCACATACGACTTGTCCCAGATGTCCTCATGTGTACATGAGGACATCTGGTACAAGTGGTGCATTTTGAAAACTTGAAGTCCTTTGCAACGGCTCTGGTTGACTTTTCAAGTATTTCATTATTTTTTGGGCTTTTAGCACAAAAGTTATGTGTTCTGATGGCATTAAAACTCTGTGCATGTGTTTTGTGTTTAGCTGCTGACGTTGGATACCTGTCAGCGGTTTCAAGCTCTTTTTGAACATTGACAACAGAGGATTGGGCAACTTTCAGGATGTGGGCTATCTCTGTGTCATTATGTTGTGTTTTTCAGGCAATGATTACAGTATGCCTTTTCATTTGCTGAGTCACCCTGATATCATTTATCTGAAAAGTAAGGTGAAAAAATATAAGTTAGAAGAAAATGCTCTTGAAATAGGGATCCTCAAAAGAATTGATGCACCTTGTATAGAAATATGTTTGTGTGTGTGTATGTTTATATATATATAAACATATATATATATATATATCTTTTTATCATCATCATCATTATTATAAAGGTGTTCAGCTGGCTGCATTGTTAGCACTCTGGACAAAATACTGAGCGACATTTCTTTCTTCTGGTTTTATGTTCTGAGTGCAAATTCTGTGAGGTTGATTTTTGCCTTTCATCCTTTCTGTGTCGATAAAATAAGTACCAGTTAAGTATTGGGGTCAATGTAATTGACTAGTCCTCTACCCCCAAATTTCAGGCCTTGTGCCTTTAGTAGAAAAGCTTATTATTATTGTTATCATTCTTCTTATTATACAATTAGAAGAGCCTGATGCAAAATGTAATATAACACGGATTGAATTTGTTTATTGAACTGAACAATATTTCAACAGTATATCTTCTTCAAGTTCAAAATAAGATGAAGAATGAAAAAGAAAAAATAGTTTTTATTAAACAACGTCCATTTTTGTTTTATTACTTATCACTTATTGCTCTTCTAATTATATATCTACCTTTGTGAAGTGTTGTGTCAGTCTTCATAAATTATTATTATTATTATTTTTTCTACCCTGTAGTTACTCAGCGAACTGGTGCAATGAACATTTCATCCACATAAAAGCCATGAGAAAGGTGAGTGTTTTATAAACATTGCCAATCTGTTGTCATCTGTGAATATCATAACAATATAACGCCTGTGTGTGCATATGTGTGTGTTCATTACTAATTCATTTGTGCTTCTTGTTTTTATTTTTCCATTAACACAGTTTTCCATTGTACCTGTTATACACTGTGATCACTCTAGCTGTTTCGCTCATTCACCTCATGTTTACTTACAAGTTTACATTAGCAATTGTACACCCCACCCACTCTCTCTTTCTCTCTCTCCATCTCTCTTTCTCTCTCTCCATCTCTCTTTGTGTATACCAGCCATGTGGGGATACTGCTTTCAAGGTTTTAGTTGAAGAAATCAACCCCAGTACTTACTTTTACCAAGTCTGATGCATATTGTATTGGTCTCTTTTGCCAAACCACTAAGTTACAGGTATGATAACAAACCAACACTGGTTGTCAAGCGGTGGTGGGGACAAATGCAACATAAACCTGCACCTGCACATGTCTTTAGCTGCTTTCACAGATTTTCATGACTCTCTGTCACCATCCAATTCCATTATTACAAATTCGAATTGGAAGCTTCAGTCATAGGGAATATTTCATTAGCTGATCATACGGCCATAGGCGCCACCCCTATGAATGCTTTGCAGTTACTCTCTTGATAAAAGCTTGGTGATCCTGACTGTTGATCTTCTAGGGTTCCTCCGCTCAGCATCAATGTAAGAAGCACCATTGACTCCGTTGAGCTCTTCTGCTACCTCATCACAATCTGCCATGCTGCAGTCCCATGACTTTGCCATATCCCTGTCAAGCTGGCTGAATGGGTGCTATGCCTTGCCAAAGGGCAGTCTGTAACCATGCATGACACAGTGATGTATTTTCAAATACCTGCATACACACACACGTCTTCATCATCATCATTTAATGTTCGCTTTCCATGCTGGCATGGGTTAGACGGTTTGACTGGAACTGGTAAGCCGGAGGGATGCACCAGCAGTTTTTTTTGTTAGTCTGCTATAAACCCTCTATTTCTCAAGATGATGATGATAATGATTTTTATTATTATCATTGTTTTGTTGTTTACATTTCCATGCTTCCTTGGGTTAGACAAAATTTGCAGCAGACTTTCTATGGTTGGATGTGCTTCCTGTTGCCAATCGTCATCAGTTTCTAAGCAAAGTATTATTTTCAGAGAAACAGAATGAGTTAAAGAGAACAGGAGGAGACACGTGGGATGGAGAGTTACTGAAGTGGTCACAGGATCTGTAACGAAAGATTTCAGACAAAGGACACTAAAATAAGAATAACAAGAGCACTCAGAGAGCACAAACTTCCGCCAAGGCAACGATTAGCCAGAGATGATTGTTAAAATGAGAATATCTGAAATAAACTCGACTGTCCTCACAAAAGAGAACACTAAAAATGAACCCGACCGCTCTCAAACTGAAAAATAATCCATATATATATATATATATAGAGAGAGAGAGAGAGTGAGAGGTGAAGGGAGAGGAGATGAAATACTAATACAGTGAAGGAGAAGTAGTGAGAGTAATAGCCATGACTGAGAGGGAGTGAGAGAAAGTAATGACAATGAGAAAGACGAAATGAAGTGGCAAAGGGAGCGTTGTACGAATGAGAAAGAAAGGGGTGATAGATGAATAAAGAAGGAAGGAGTGAAAAAGCCAATAAACAGTGTTTGAAGTGTGAGTATATGTGTGTGTAAAAGAGAGGTATGTTTGCGTATGCGCATGTGTGTGTAACAATAGAAACGGGATGGTTATGTTCAATGTTGAAAATGTGTGAGTATATGTGTGTATGTGTGTGCATGTACAAGAGAACTATATGAAACTTTACATATACATGTAAAGTAAAAGAAATCGGAAAAATAATCCAGAATCCTTGTCCAGTACTGGGTCGATCTCAAAACCTAATGAGACTGTGTTAGTCACAAGGTCAAACGTCCCTGAAAGTTTCATCCAAATCCATCCAGTGGTTCTTGACATATCTTGTCCATGGGCAAACAAACACGATTGAAGACAATGCTTTGGTAAGGCGGTGTAATAATAAAGCTGAAGTGAAGAATTAGTATATAGTGCATGTGGTTATTTGGTAAAAAAAAAAAAAAATGCAATATTGTTATTTGCGCCTGGTCTCCTCTACATTTTCATGGCATATTGTAAACAAGCAGTATGGCATGTATGATGGTGATGTTTTGTTTAAAATTGGCATTTTTTATTAAGACAAAGAAACGTTAACACACACCACACACAGATGCAGACACACACACAGACGCAGACACATAATGGGTTTCTTTTTAGTTTTTGACTTCCAAATCTACTTGTAAAGCTTTGGTTGACGTACGGCTATTCTATTATAGAAGACAATTTTCCCAAGGCACTGTGCTGTGGGACTGAACTTGAAACCACATAGTTGGAAACTGAAATTCTTAACCACACAGGCTATGCTTCACTGAGGAGGCCTAGTCAGACAGAAGCATTTAAGGATGAGATTCTCTCCTATATAGGTAGTTTATATTTGCTTAAAATTTCAATCACTTGATCTTAATGGAATTATTTCCCTTGGTTGTTACTTTTACATTTTAAACTGTCCTAAAAAGAGTTTTTGTTTACCACTTGCATGGATAATTTCAGTTAATTGAAGTCTTTCAACTCACTATGTAGTCTTAGTTGTATAGTGTTAGCAACCATGTTTACTATAGTGTTATAGTAGAGTACTATAGTGTTATAGTCATGTGTTAGCATATGGTCACATCATTTACTAGAAATAGTAGCTAGATATCCTTCAGATTACGCCTTACTATCTTAGAAAATGAAGGACACATTAGGTTAAATATAGGCCTATGTTTGGGAAAAAGACAGTGTAGTCACTTAAGCAAGGATGACAATAGACTAAACAACAACAATATGCATACTACACAACACCACCACTGTTATCTCCCCCAACAACAACAATAATAACCACAATAAAACAACTGAGCCAATGAGAGAAGCCTCTATGCTAGAAATAGCTGCAAAATTCCCCTCTGATCACATCACACCATCATCTTAAAAAAAGGAAGGACAGTATAGTCTGAGGTAAGTTGTAGAAAGGCAAAATGGCCATCTTTTATCATAAATCTGCCAGATTAGAACCTGACCTCGGGCTAAACAATAACAACAATGATAATTATACGAGCAATGAAGGATCTTTTGCAACAACAACAAAAACATATGTCCCCTTCGTTAGGTATCTCTGAAAGATTATAGTCAAATACACGTACCTTTGTTAATGATATTTTTTTTGGTTTCAGGTGCGAGAAGTACGGCAACAGCTGAAAGAGATTATGGACCAACAGAAGATGGATTTGATCTCCTGTGGAAACGACTGGGATGTTGCACGGAAAAGCATTTGTTCATCCTATTTCCACCAGGCTGCAAGACTCAAGGTAAGCCGACGACTTTGTTTTTTTTTTTTTTCCTTCACATTCCTCCCACTTCTGGTGAAATGTCTGAAGTTTTTGCAGCTGGACAGGGGAAGAGAATCTGAAGTTAAGTGTGCTTCACTTATTTAGTTGCCAAGGTTGTTTTGGTTACTAAGGACAAAACCATGCTGGAGCACTTGTCTTTAGTGGGTGTCAGTTGTTTAGGTTCAGAAGAATTGTCCAAATGCATTGTGTTTTGGTAGTATTGTCTTTGCATCTCTTAAGTGAAATTGAAATTTGAATTTGTTTAGATATATATACATGTATATATATATATATATATATATATATGTGTGTGTGTGGG
>NC_068997.1:27180501-27180980 GCF_001194135.2 Octopus bimaculoides
ACCACCACCACCACCACCACCACCACCACCACAACATCACTTAACTAGGCACTGCACTCCCTTGATCACCACCACCACCACCACCACCATGACACTACTATGTCCCTACGCTCACTTAACCACCACTACAAAACACTACTACATTTTCACCATTTTGCTACCTCCTCCTCCACCGTCACCACCACATTCACCAAATCACCTCACCATCACACTACCACACTTACCACCACAGTCACTACCACACTACCGCTAAATTATCGCATCACCACCACACTGCCACACTCACCACCATACTACCATGCTTACTACTACACTCACCACCACCACTGCACTCACCTACCATCCACCGCACCATTACTATGTCACCACCCCATCACCACTGTCGTCTCCCATCACCTTCCCCACCAAAAATTATTCCTTCTGCTCTCCAGTTTTTTCCTGTGGATTTTTAGAAGTTTTTTTTTTCTTTTATTTAATTT
>NC_068997.1:27180990-27184342 GCF_001194135.2 Octopus bimaculoides
TTCTTTTCTTTAATTTGTGGTTATTGCACACTGTTTTTGTTATCATAAACATAATTTGTTTTTCTCTTGGTTTCTAACCTGTCTTCAAACCATAAAAACACTCGTCACCGCCCCCCCCCACACCTCTCTGCATATGGAAAATAGGTGAAAGGCTAAGTCTATATGCTGAAAGTTCAAATCATTCTATAGAAAATTGTGCTGTGGGTCTTCTTACTTGTGCTGGTTGAACCATAAGACTATTTTCTTCTTATGCCTTCATTCCCGTTACCATGGATACCAGTTGTTGTGATTACCTGTTGCCATGATCACCGTTTGTTATGGTTACCTGTTTCCCTCATTGTCAATTATCATAGTCACCTTATTGGTTGCTATGGTTACCTGTTGCCATGGTTATCACTTCTTACTAGTTGTTGTGGCTACTTGTTACTATGGTCGTTGTTATGGTCACTATTTGTTATTGTGGTAATCTGATGTGGTTACCTGTTGCCATGGTTACCAGTTACTGTGGCAACTAATTGTCATGGTAACCACCCTACAAGCGTAGACAAACAACAGAGCAAATTTTATCCACGCAAGAATTAAACCCAGAAGGTTGGGATCAACCACTATGTTTGATGGGGATTCTCAACAAAACCCCTTTGTGTTCCCCACCTTCTTCTTTCCCAAGACATCTTCACCAAATCTGTAATATAAGACTGAGTTACTCAACATTGCAGTAGAGATACATTTCAAAGTAAGGAGTGTGCTGGAACCCTAAATTCAACCCTGTCATAGTAAGAACGTCTTCACTAGGAAACTAGGAAAAGCCACTAAGTAGTTGGTTGATCCACAAGAAGGAGCAGTTGACTCTTTCTCAGATTACACCCTACTTCCATGGGGTTGTATGACCTACAGGAATTTGCTGCCAAATCTCCCTCTACAGTCTTTTAAAATGGGAAGGGCACACTATACATGGGTTGGGGGAAGAGTTGGCAGTTGCCACTGTTGGAATGCTTTTACTACAGATCTGCTTGATTGGGAGGTCAACCTAGGATTAAAAAACACTACCATCACCTTCACCACCACCACCAACAACAATAAAAACAACCCAGGTCAGGTGTTTACATGACAGTTCCTTTCATTCATGTAGGGTCATTAGGGAACCTGTTCAGCGAGATTTGGCAGTGTACAGGGGGCGGTGAATAAACTGTCATCTAAATTATGGAAAAATGAGAATAACACTGGCACCTCATTTTAACAGATATATTTACCAAAATTACATTAAAATATCTTGAAATACTAAAGAGTAAATTTATTCAATAAAATCGTCTTTGGCTTCAACCATGGTCTCCAGACAATTTTGGAATCTCCTGCAACTCTTCTGGATGGTCTCCTTGTTTAAGTTGGTGAATACTGCCATAATCCTTGCCTTCAGTTCATCTTTGGTGTTGCAAAGTGTTTTGTTGGTCTCTCACTCAACTACGCTCCACCCATAACAACCGAGGAGGTTGCAGTCTGGGGAGTTGGGTGGCCAGATGTTAGGGGTGATGTGGTGGCAGAAATTGTCTGACAGCCATGACTAGGTTCTCCTGCTTGTGTAGCATGGTGCAGAGTCCAGATGCCAGATATAGGGTCTTCCAGTAGCCACCCTCTTGACCCAGGGCAGCACTATCTCCTCCAGGCACTTGATGTAGGCCTCTATGTTGAGTCTGAGGCCATGTGGGAAGATGAATGGAGGCTTAAGGAGTTCTTTTCTTATCAGAACAATCAGTGTGAGTTTTCTGAGCTGCTGTACCGCATTATTTATGGGATGACCCAATATTTTACATTTCATACTTTATGTTTTACATTCATTATATCAATGATATTTACCAATTATTTTTGTTGCTTCAGGGCATTGGAGAATATGTTAACTGCCGAACGGGGATGCCATGTCACTTACACCCTACCAGTGCCCTCTTTGGCATGGGCTACAATCCTGACTATATTGTCTACCATGAATTGGTTATGACATCCAAGGTAAAATATTCACATGCTGACACTCTTGAACAAACTTTGTTAATTTATTTCATTGCATTGTATTTTATTTGTTGAGTTATTTTTCTCCCTGACTGGTCACCCTTGCCAAAGCTTACTTGTAAGAAAGGGTCCAAGTAAGAAAGCATTCGGATTACTCTGTATAACAAAATTAAGATTTTTTTTTGCCTTTGGTCAGTAAGTGTTATTTCCTATTTGCTTCTATCTAGAAATCAAACAAAATGACTACTGTTCCCTTCAGACTTTGCTTTTGTAACCTGAGACACCGATGTTTTGAAACTGACCTATTTTTCCATTACATTTCAAACAGATTCAGCACTGAGTTGCTGAAGCAGAAATATCATTATAGCAAATATTCTGCTCAATACCACAGATTTGCCTGTCAGTTGTTTAACCACAACCACTTGAGTATGTCCCTTGGTGGCTGATGATATGAGCAGGAGTAGTTGGAGGAGCACCATAGCCATATATTGAGAGGGATTCTTTGGGGTTTGAGTAAATGTAACAAAAGCAAAGTTTGAAGGAAATATTAGCCATTCTTTCAATATTTTCTAGGGGTAAGCAAATAGGAAATAACAGTTGCTACCCACGGACAAAAGTCATATTGCACAGTGTTATTTTTTTACAGTTTTGAATTAACCCTTTAGCATTCAGATTACTCTGTTAAATGTAATACTTATTTATTAATATTGTTTTCAATTAATCATGCATTATCTCACCACCATCTCTACCACTAACACTATCACCACCAGTACCACCATCGTCAACCACTACTCCCACTTCTACCATAACAACCATCATTACTACCACTGTTCTCCACCACCACCGCCACCATTCTTGTCGCCATCACTTCCACCATAGCCACAATGATAACTACCATCACTATCACAATCACCATCACCACAACCAATGCCACTCACAACCATTGCCACCAACAGCACTTACCACCACCACCACCACCACCACCACCACTTGGTATTAACCTTATCTGTTTCTTTTATTACAGGAATACATGCAATGTGTAACTGCTGTGGATGGTCAGTGGCTAGCAGAGATGGGACCAATGTTTTATACAATTAAGGACTCGACAAAGTCAAGACAGGTCAGTCGAATTTCTGTCGTTACTTCACTAATCTTCCTATAATGCCTTACTAACCTCCACCAAATCTGTGCAGAGATAATTTAGATTTTGACAATCTTAGCTTTGGTCCTTGTTTTGGGTGCACCTGTATGAACTAATCTTGACATGGTCCACCTCGGGTTTCCCAGGTAGGCCTGTTTGCAACTGGATTAAATCCAAAGAGGTTGAAATCTCAGTGATATATATATATATATA
>NC_068997.1:27186383-27190034 GCF_001194135.2 Octopus bimaculoides
ATGAAAATAACACTGACATGTCATTTTAACAGATATATTTACCAAAATTACATTGAAATATCTTGAAATACTAAAGAGTAAATATACTTAATAAAATTGCCATTGGCTTCAACCATGGCCTTCAGACCACTTCGGGATGTCCTGCAACTCTTTTGGACAGTCTCCTTGTTTAAGTTGGTGAATGCTGCCATAATCCTTGCCTTCAGTTCATCTTTGCTGTTACAAGGAGTTTTGTTGGTCTCTCACTCAACTGCGCCCACACATAATAATCAAGAGGGTAAATCTTGCCAGATCAGATTGGAGCCTGGTGCAGCCTCCTGGCTTGCCAGTCCTCAGTCAGACCGTTCAACCCATGCCAGCATGGAAAGTGGATGTTAAGTGATGATGATGATGATGTTTCAATCTGGGGAGTTAAGTGACCAGATGTTAGGGGTGTTGTGATTGTCTGAGCCATGTTTGGATTCTCCTGCTTGTGTGGCATGGTGCAGAGTCCTGTTGCCAGACATAAGGTCTTCTAGCAGCCACCCTCTTGACTCAGGGCAACACTCCCTCCTCCAGGCACTTGATGTAGGTCTTTCTGTTGAGACTGGAAAGATGGATGTAGGTATAAGGAGTTCTTTTCTTATCAGAATGATCAGAGTGTGTTTTCTGAGCTGCCATACCTTCGTAATCACCATTAGTCTCATTCAACTCTTTCTGAATCCTCTGCAGTCCTCAGATTGACACTCAAACACTCTATTGAATTTCAGATCTGAAATTTTTAGCAAATGCAAACATATGGACAAATTTCTTTTGAAGAATTAAAGGGCACCACTCTCTCTGGATTGAGTAGCTATTTCACAGACTTTGGGCCTCTCTCTGTTGACTTATTCCGTAACTAGCTTAATTATATTACAGTTCAAGGGAACGTAACTCTAATTTTCTTCTTTTCTTTTTCCATTTTTATTCACCTTTCCACTTTTTGTATCTACCTTGCTCTCATTTTCTCTCAACATTTCTTGTGTATCAGCATCCAGTTTTGTAATTTGAATAGACCATGTGCTCTCTGAGCCTGAATATTGCTTGGAGACAAGGCAAGTTCTGAAACAATCAACTTAGACCTGTATTTCTATTGCAAGCAACTCTTAGTAGCTCACATCTATATACTGTATACATTAAATGATATATATATATATATATCCTTGGCTTACTTTCCATGTTGGAATGGGTTGGATAGTTTAAAAGGAACTGATGAGCAAGAGGACTGCACTGAGCTCCAGTGTCTGCTTTGGCATGGTTTCTATGGCTGGATGCCTTTCCTAACACCCAACCGTTTTACAGGGTGTACTGGGTACTTTCACTGTAGCACCAACACTAGTGAGCCCACCAAATAACTTGCAAGACAAGACTCCCTCATACATATGTAATATATAACATATTACTTTTCTTCACAGCATAATCATTGCTAATCCATTTTGTTAATGCTCATTGCATTAAATATTAGTTTCAAATTTTGGCACAAGGCCAGCAAGTTCGAAGGAGGGGTTAAGTTGATTACATTGACTCCATTGCTCCACTGGTACTTACTTTATCAATACCAAAAGGATGATAAGCGAATTTGATCTCAACAGAATTTGAACTCCAATTCATTAAATATTGCTAAAAGTAAAATAACAGTAGATGGCTGCTTTGAAAAATCGCTATATGGTAGTAGAGGGGAGATAATTCTGACAATTGTTTATTTGCTATCGTTTTTGTATTTGGTTTACAAGATTCTTTATGTGAATTTGTGTTGAAACGAATTTTGTTTTGTCTAGGGAGAGTCATTATGTCAATAATAATAACGCATGCACTGGTTCAATTCTACTCCTTTATTACTATTCAGTTCTTTAAATATCTATTCCACTAACTAACTGATCGTTTAGCTTGTTAGTTAAACAGTCAATCACTTGTTTTTTTTTTTGTTTGTCAAAGTTCATTCCTTGCCTATCACAAACCTTTTCAGTGACTTCTCTCCCATTTCATTACAGAGGCTATGTTTGCCTATCTGAGCCCTTGTTACTTATGTGTGTAGAATGTAGTTGGTGTGTGTGTATTCTTGCATCCATATGTGTGCATGCTTGTGTGTGCTTATGTATGTATGTATGTATGTATGTACGTATGTACATACAAAGGCGTACCCAAAAATAACTGGAAACATTCTCTGTGGGAAAAGTCCATTATAGTTCAGGCTTCTGCTGCTAGAAGCCACTTGAAACAACCCTCAAGTATCAATTTTTTGACTGGTGGCATCAAGTGAAGTTGTACTGCTACGTGGTGTGTCTTTGTTTTGCAGAGCTTCTCCCCTGTTTGCCGATTTTTGCGATGGCTGAAATGAAGGAACAGTGTGCATTTGTGAAATTGTTTTTTACTGGGAAAAATGGCAATCAAATCAGTTGTCATGCTTCAAGTGACTTACAAGGTTGCTGCCTTGAGCAAAACACAAGTGGTTTTCACACTTTAGGAATGCTTCCTTGTTGCTTGAAGACTAACCTCATACAGGGCGATTGTCAACCTCCTGAATGAATGAAAACATCATGGAAATTTGTGAAATGATCTTGGAGGACTGTTGCCAAACAACAGAACTTGATATGACTGGTGTGTCATGGAGCTCCTGCCAATGAATTTTGAATGAAGAATTGCGAATGAAAAGGGTTGCAGCAAAATCTGTACCTTGCTTACTCAAATGATGAAAAGCAGTCACGACTGAGTGTGTGTCGTGAACAGAAAAAAAACAGTTGGAAGTTGATCTGGACCTTTTTTCAAAGGTCATCACTGGTGACAAAAGCTGTTACTATGGCTACAACCAGAAATGAAGCAGCAATCAAGTCAATGGAAGCATTCAATGTCACCACATCACAAAAAAAACACATCAAGTGAAGTCCAATGTCAAGATGGTGTGAGATGTGGTGAGATGAAAACACCCCAACCTGTGGCAAAGTGGGGAGTGGTAGTTTCATCATGACAATGTGCCTGTGCACATCACCTTGAGTGTGAGACAGTTTTCGACCCAAAATGGCATGACCCTATTTACCCACCCTCCCTATTCACCTGATCTTGTTCCCTGCAACTGTTTTTTTTGTTCCCTTGAATGAAAAAAATCCTAAAAGGAAAATGTTTTGCAGATGTGTAAGAGGTGAAGAATAAAAACAACAGAGGTGTTAAAAGGTATCACTTGGCAAGAGTTCCAGGACTGCTTCGAACAGTGGAAAACGCACCTGGACCGATGCATTGCTTCAAATGGAGAATACTTTGAAGGCGATGAAAGTGTAAACATGTAAAATTAAGTGAATCAAATAATATTGCAACATTCCAGTTTCTTTTGGGTATTCCCTCATATGTAAGTGTGTGTTCTTGTGCATGCGCATGTGTGTGTGTGGGCATGCCTGTATTTGTGTGTGTGTACTTCTGTATTCGTGTATGTGCATGCGAGTTTTTGTGTGCATGTGTGTATGGTTGTGTCCTCTTGTGTTTTTGTGTGCGTGTATGTGCATGTCTGTCCATACTACCTATTTACCAACTTACCTATTTATCTACCTGCTTGTCTCCCCATCTACCTAATTAATTAACAATTTACATATATTACTTATCTGTGTGTGTGCGTGCGCATGTATGATGTTTTGTGTGTGTGTG
>NC_068997.1:27190194-27193267 GCF_001194135.2 Octopus bimaculoides
TATATATAATGTGTGTGTGTGTGTTTCCTTGTCTTGGTATTACATACTACTTTAAATGACCATATGACCATCAGTGTCAGGCAGTGTCCTGCATTTCTAGTCCTTTATGAAAATGTATCAAATTACTTACTTGGAAAACAGGTGAGAGCTAGTAACCGTTTGACTGTTGTCATATTATTTTTCTTTAACATTAATGTAAAAAGGTATGCTAATTACACTGCCATATTATTGTAAATGTATCATCGTTAATTTAGTGTAATTAATGTTTATTCTGGTCATTCTTTACATTCATTATTATTGTTAAAGAGGTTTTCAGAAATAATATTCACCTAGATATATAAATGTATAATACTTTGGGCAAGTTTCTTCTAGTATAGCCTCACCCTAGCTGAGCAAAGCCTAGTGAGTGGATTTGGTAGAGAGAAACTGAAAAAAGCCTATTTTGTATGTATTTCTGCATAAGTGTGTGCACATGTTTGTACATGTGTGTGTATGTGTGTGTATGATATAGTTCATAGATGTTGGTGTGTGTGTGTGCATGCTTGTATCCTCTTGTCTTGACATCACATGATAGTTGTATCGTTGTTATTCAGATGGAGTCTTTTGTTTTCAGTCCTCTTCGTAAACAACTCTGGCCATGGGAAGATATTATCTTGCCTGGACAGTATAAGGATAAAGGGTTGGTGACAGAAGGGTACCCAGCTGTAGAAAATCTATCTGATCCATGCACGCATAGAAAGGTGGACATTAAAAGGATGACTTGTTGTTGTTAAGGTAGTGAGCCGGCAGAATCATTAGCATGTTGATGCTGGGCAAAATGCTTAGTGGCATTTCATCCATCTTTACGTTCTGAGTTCAATTTCTGCTGAGGTCAACTTTGTCTTTCATTCTTTTGGGATCAATAAAATAAATACCAGTTGAACACTGGGGTTGATTTAATCAGCTTATCCCTCCCTTGAAAATTGTTGGCTTTGAACCAAAATAGGAAACCATTACTGTTGTTGTTGTTTTTATTTTATTTATTTATTTTTTTCACCATTCTGTTGCAGGATCGTAAGAAACAGGTGAAGGAAGAGATGACAGCAATGGAAGATGAGATGAAAAGAGCTGATGAACTGATCAAAGCCAGGAAGGAGCAACAAGAACGGTCTGCCCTTGGTTCTAAAAGGTGAGACAGCAATTCAGTCCGGAGTGGGTAGTGTCCTCAAATTTGGTAAAAGAAAATTGACCATATGTTTACACCTGCTAAAAATTTTAGATCTAGAATTAAGCAGTGTATTGGAATTATTGGATATAAGAAGAATACAAGATCTTTCTGCAATGCATAAGCTGCATCTCTTAGATCCATTGACATAGGAGTTAGATTTCTCCACAATTCTTCCCTTAATTGTATGTGGTGTGGAGCTACTCTTCAAATCCCATACATGGCTAGCCAACTTAGTTGATGTGCCAGATAGATAGTTTGTATAATGCTTTTATTTTTTGAATTCACCTTTACATAACCAGATGAAATTTTTCATTTCAATTGATTTATCTTGAAGTATTGCTGTTACTTCTGCCTCATATATGAAGTTTATCGTATATGCCTGGTCAAGTGGGCAAGTTTCAGGGTCTCAACAGTTACAACTGGGAGTGGGCTTTTGGTGATTTTTATGAGTTATAATGTTGGAGCAGTAGTTGCATGATATTTTAATTGAGCATCTGTTAAGAATTTTCCTGGAGCAATGGTTTATTGGGAAATGTTTATCTAAAAGACTTGGATATTTCTTATCTACATTTAGAGAGAAAGAAAGGGGCGGAACAAATTATTTTCTGACTTCTATTTTAGGTCTATTTTTACAATTCATATTTTTACTTGAAGAGTTGTGTAATATATCTTATCATCTTTGAAGCTATTGTTAGCTAGGCATTGTTATAGTAGGGGGCTGCCTTATCAAATATTTGTTTAGAAGATAGATTTGATATCCTGTTACTAATGTTAGCAAGTTTTTAAAGACTATAGTTGGGTGACAGGACTGTTTGTGTATGTATGGGAATTTCTTGTGTGGCTTATGATATAATTTATAAGAGCGGGAGTTTAAATCTAGGGAAACAAAAAACTGACTATATATATATATATATAAATATATAAATATAAATGAATGAATGAATGAAAAACACAAATCTTGTTAGATCCAGCTATTTACGGTTTCCTGGTTGAAATATTAATTTATTTTGCCATTTCTCAAGCTGGGAACAAGAATCATGTCAGTTGACTTTTGTGCAGACGACACTGGTAAGGAAGAACAGAAGGGCAACACAAGGGGAGATAATCAATGTTACAAGGATTCAGTGTCAAGCAGATGTAAGCATGTTGGTAATGGTTTGCTAAGTGTCTGGTGATCTACTTTTAAATTCCAACAAAATGTATTTCTTGAAATGCAGATATACAGAAAAAAATCTCATGTTGACAGTTTTCAAGTTCTTTAGTAGATATAGTTTTTCAAGAGAACATTCTGAACAATTGTGGACCTGTTAATATTGGGTCTGGCTTTCAGGAGGATTTTCCATTTCATCATGAAGCTTCCAGATTAAAGCCAAAAGGGTCATTGAATGTCTCTTATTATGGTCTCTAAAATTGGAAACCCAGGATAGCTGTATTTAACAAGATTTGTGGTTTTTGTTATTATAACATTATCTTTACTCTCTTGGCTGAGTGAATACTTTTCTACTTGTTGAAACTTTACCACATAATTACGTATATTATTTATGTCATAAGAATTTATAACTTTGAGAGACATAAAAAATAATAATTTTTTTTTGCTAACTGTGAATCTCTAAGTAAATAAAGCTATAATAATGCTCTATGTACATGCTATTATTTATAGCTTTATCTACTTTGAGTTCAACAGTTAATAAGAGAGCCTAATGATATAGAACATGGAGACTTGTTCATCCTCAAACTTTACTTCCTTTTATTTTATTATTTTATACAGTGTATTTTTATGGTCTTTACGACCTACACGCGTTTCACTGCACAGATTATGGGTAGTTGCAGGTGCAACCTGGCACAATTTTCAGTGCAGCTTCTCTA
>NC_068997.1:27195927-27201605 GCF_001194135.2 Octopus bimaculoides
ACACATATATATATATACACATATATATATATATATATATATATAAACTTTAAATAGAGCTCAAAACTGATCCGTTGAAAATACTTTATTATAATAATAATAATAATGAAAATGATCTATGAACATTTTTTTATAATATTTTATAATATGTATTAATCATTCTGGATGTTCCATCGAAATGTTCATAGGTCATTTTCATTATTATTATAATAAAGTATTTTCAATGGATCAGTTTTGAGCTCTATCTAAAGTTGATATATATATATATATATACAAAAACTCAACTGTGAGTATTTTGCTCAGATTGTTAACAGATACTATATTATTTTGCCAAATTTTTGGTGTAAAAATATATATATATATTAATATTTTCTCTTTTCATTACAGGTCAAATATTGCTACCCCAGGGAGAGTGGATCCAGCAACTCCTTGGTCAAGTAGGAAATCATCCGGGAAATTTGGCCTGTGAATATAGCATGCGTGTGAGAGGAGCAGGAAGAGAGGCGTTTTGTAAATAATTTATGAAATTGTTTCTAATAAATTTGTTGAAAATTAAGTTCATTTTTGTTTTGGTTCTTTGAGGGACACTGATGGACTAAATGGTTATTATTTAGTTTATGAGAAATCACTGAAGTTAATTACTGAGAGGCACCATCTGCATTAAAAAATAATAGTGACAGCAGCAAAAACCTAATTAGAAATAATTATGTTGGCTGTGCAGTCAAGAAGTTTGTTTCCCATATACGTGATTTTGGGTTCAATCCCACTGCGTGACATCTTCACAGAATGTCTTCTACTATAGCTCAGGTTGACCAAAGTTGTGTGAATGGATTTGGTAGACAGAATCTGCTGAAAGAAGCCCATTGTATATACGTACATACATCTTCTCTGAGGTCTTCCAGGTAGGTAGGTACGTACGTACATACCTACCTACCTACCTACCTGGAAGACCTCAGAGAAGATAGGTAGAGTACAAAAAGTGCTAAAGCAGTGCTTCAGTAATAAATGACATCAACCAAAGATGTAAAAAGAGGTGTATATATATATATATATATATATATATATATATATATATATATACATATATATATATATCTTTATTTAATTAAGAGTAATTAAAAGAAGCTAAAATGGTAAGCAATAGAAGAAAGAAGTGTACAAGAACATTTGGTGAGTTTGAGGTACTATTACTTTTCTTGGGACATTTCCAGTTAATATCTTCATTCTTCATTTCATTCTTCAGCCAATCTTCCAAAGGTTTGAAGTAGTTCAACATTGGTGTGGCATCAATTTTGCTGGAGCCAGTCACCTGATGTAATGCTTCTGGCCATGGCAACGAAGAACCAAGTTTCAGCATGGCTCTGCAAGAGGAAGAAGAGGGAAAGTGTGAGTAATAAAAGTAGTGGTGGTGGTGGTGGTAGTTATAGTGATGATGTTTATGGTGGCTGTAGTGGTCGTAAGTTGTGATGATCGCGTTGTTGACAGTGTTACTAATAGTGATGATTGGTGGTGGAGTAGTAGCGATGGTGGTAGTAGTAATGGTGAAGGGTGTATTAGTATTAGTGGTGGTTGTTGTGGTGGTAGTGGCAATGGCGGTGGTGGTGTTAATGATGTTAGTGTTGGTGATGGCAGGAGTGGTGTTGATGATGGTAGTTGCAGTGGTGATATTGGTTGTAGTGGTTATGTAAGATGTAGGAGGATATCGAGGTGTAAAGGTGATAGTGTGGTGGTGGGGGATTCTATGTTTGGACTGTTGTGGTGCATTGGCAGAACAAGAGAGAGATTAATCTGGGGTGTGGCTGGGTGTTGCATGCATGTGTGTGATATAATGTGGTGTGATGTGTGATATAGTGTAATATCATGTTGTGTGCATTATAGAACATTTGAATAATAGATATTTACTGTAAGTTCTGGTATGGTACAGTGAAATATATTATTGGTAAAGAGTTGAAATACTGTATGGTATAGTGCTATGCACTATGTTACAGTGTTATACATTATGTTAGAGTGTCACACATTGTGGAGTAGTGTCATACACTGTTGCAGTGTCACGCACATATACACTGTGTTACTGTGTCACATAGTGTGATTCACTATCACATTGTATACAATTTCACTCATTGTAACTGTTGTATACCTCTCGGGAACTCGCAGAGAAAACACAACGAGTTGTACAACTTAGTTATCACATTTATTTATTAACTATAAACAAAGAACTCACTCACCGAATGTTAGTTATCAAGAAACAAGAATGTCTTCCTCACCATATATATCCCAATAACATTCAACCTCGACAGTCAACCAAAACAGCAACGAAACAGGGACCTCAGACGAACTATATTGAAATATGGGACTTCAGACGAACAACAAACAAATCTAACAGTCCATATAACAGTAACAGTGTCATACTTTATGTCACAGTGTTACGTATACATTATATCATAGTGTCATACATTGTGTTACATTTAAGTTTTATAACTTACTCCATTTTTTCCCCAGCTTCCGTACTATTATATATGTCACATTTATGCAGTTCTCCTGTGAAATGAGCAGCTTTACACAAGGCTTCATGGAATTGAAACTGGATTATATGACTGACAAAGTATCTGAGGAAACAAAATATATACATGCATTCTGTATAAGATATAGATATACATACATACATATAAGCATAAGATGGAAGTCCAAATGAACCTTTTTGTTATCCTATTGAAGACATGAAATTTTGATGGATGGTTTTAATTCAGATCACTTGAATCCTTTTCTTACCATTCTTATGCTGAAATACACTGCCTTTGGTTCAAGTAATTTTGAAATTAGTAAAAAATTTATTAAAATAACTGTCATTAACAAGTTGGTGTTTAAGGTGTGTGTGTGTACATACATACATACATATATATATATATTGTGTTTATGTATGCTTATATAGAGACGAACCTGATATATGGTATAGCATTGGCAATATGCATCTTAGAACCTGGGTCAAAATCTTCTTCTGTTCGAGAAACTGGTGCACTCAAACCTTGATATTGGCATCTATAATTTGGAAGAAAGAAAATAACATACATACAATCATCATCATTTAACATTCATTTTCTATGTTGGCATGGTGTGTATATACACACATGCATATATATGTACATATCATCATCATCACCATCTGACATCTGTTTTGTAAGCTGGCATGGGTTGGCTGGTTCAAAAGTGCGGCAGAAGACGGCACCAATACCAACCACTTCACAAAGTGTGACAAATGCATTTTACATTGCACTAATGAGATCACCGAGTAACTTGCAAGACAAGACAGCTAACAGGCTTCTTTACAGTTTCTGCCTAACACATGCACTTATAATATTTTGGTTGCTGGGATTACAGTAGAAGACACTTGCACAAGGTGTTTTGCAGTGGGACTGAAACTGAAACCATGTGGTTGTGAAGCAAATTTCTTAACCACACAGTTATGCCTGTACCTATGAATATGTTATGCAATTAGCCATGAACATAACAGTTTGCAAGGTGGTGCCTCAACATGGCCTTATACTGACCAATGACTGAAACAAGTAAAAGGTAAAAGACACAATGTTTGTTACAAACCAAAACTGAAGTATATTTCTGCAAATCATCAATATCCTTTAATGACCATTTTCCATGCTGCCATGGGTTGGATGGATTGACCAGAGCTGCTGCTAAACTGAGGAGCTGCACCAGGTTCCAGTCTGATTTGGCTTGGTTTCTACAGCTGGATGCCCTTCCAACCACCAATGACCTTCCTAACCCCACCTCTCACATCATGTAGCGTTTTGTTATATTTACCCCTGCCTCTCTTCATGTAGTATTGTATTGTATTGACCCCTGCCATCCCACCTCCCATGTCATGTAGCAGTGTATTGCATTTATCCCCACCTATCTCCATGTAGTATTGTTTTACATTGAATCCCTGCCACACCACATCTCACCATGTTGCAATGTTTTATAATTACCTCATATCCCACCATGCTTCATTATATTCAGAAACTGGGATTTCTCCACTAAACAGCTTCCATCGATATGTATCTACAATGTAACTATATGGAAGGAACACCAATTTCTCCAAGGCACCCATCATCAAAAAGTTGATAGAACTCTCTGAAATTAAACATATTATTTCACGGATTATTATCTCATTAAAAAAAGCTGGGGTATAAATATACAAAGCCTAATATACTCGTCTGACAAGAGTACACCAGGCACATGCATCATAACTGTATTTTGAATAACTCAGAACGTAGTAGCAGATGAAATACCGCTAAGCATTTCACCCGGTGCGCTAACGTTTCTGCCAGCTTGCCATTATTATTATTATTATTATTATTATTATCATTATTATTATTAAGGTGGCAAGCTAGAAGAATCATTAGCATGCCAGGCAAAATGCTTAGTGGCATTTTGCCTGTCTTTATGCTTTGAGTTCAAATTCTTTTGAGGTCAACTTTGCCTCTTATCCTTTTGGGGGTCGATAAAATAAGTAGCAGTTGAGTACTGGAGTTGATGTAATCAACTAGCTCCCTCCCCCAAAATTTCCTGCCATGTGCTTTTAGTAGAAAGAATTATTATTATTATTATTATTATCATTACAATTATCATTATTATTATTTAGGTGATGAGTTGGCAGAATCATCATGGACAAAATGTCTTGTGCTGTTTGCTCCAATTCTTTACATTTTGAGTTAAAAATCCTGTCAGGGTCAACTCTGCCTTTCATCCTTTTGGGGGGGTCAATAAAATAAGTACCAGTCAAATACTAGGACAGTGATATCAACTAATGTCTGCTCAATTGGAGCTGACCTGGGGTTGATTAATAACAACAACAAGAATAGCGACAACAACAACACAAGGAATATAGAATGTTTACCTTTTGATTGTATGAAATTTTTGAGTAGGCCAATTTTTTTTAAATGTTCTGGAGTTGATACAGATAACGCAAGAGTGTCACCAACAGCTTCATGAAATCCTGGGAAATATCAAAAACAAAGCAGATACATATCATGTAGATAAAACATGTAGACATCATGCAGACAAAAAGAAGACATCATATGGACGACTTGTAGACGTCATGTGGACATCATAAACCGTGTGGTAAGAAGCTTGCTTCTCAATCACATGGTTTTAGGTTCAGTCTCTTCTTCAATTTCTTTGATGTGTTATCACATGGTATTGCAAAGTCTATAATCTTAAATGTTTGTTTCTTTTGTCCCCTATTATCATATCTGGTCTTTTTTCAATAGTATGGTCAATCTTTATGGGAAAGTTCATGTCTGGTATATTCATTGTCATCAATTCACCACAGTGGAAGTTCACTGTCATCAATTCACTGTAGGGAAAGTTTACGATCATCAGTTCATTTTTTTTTTTCAATAAAATGGTTTTTAACTATCAATGGTGAAATACTATGGATATATTTTCTTGGTAAACTTTCCTCAAGGTGAACCTTCTTCATGGTGAATTGATGGCAGCAGACTTTCCCTGTGGTGAATTGATGGTGGTGAACTTGCCTGTAATTGGAGAAGTTCCATAAAATGTTATTATTATCATCATCATTATTATTATTGTTATCATCATCATCATTATTATTATTATTATTATTATTATTATTATTATTATTATTATTATTATTATTATTATTATTATTATTATTATTA
>NC_068997.1:27202090-27209555 GCF_001194135.2 Octopus bimaculoides
ATTATTATTATTATTATTATTATTAAGGTGGCAAGCTGGCAGAATCATAAGCATGCCAAGCAGAATGCTTAGTGGCATTTCATTTGTCTTTACATTCTGAGTTCAAATTCCACTGAGTTGAGTACTGGAGTCAATTTGCCTCCCCACTCCTGCAAACCTACTGGCCATGTGCCAAAATTTGGAACTATTACTATAACATAATTTAAATTAAAATTCTGACAGTTAATTGAAATTTCAATGATGGTAATGATGATTAAAGATGATAAACTGACCTGGATTAGCTCCTTCTCTGAAGTAAATTGGCTGATCTGCATATTGTTGATAATATTGTATATGTCCCATTTCATGATGGATAACAATCAGGTCCTCCATTGTGATCTCTGTACACATCTTGATTCTGTGAAATATATTCAGTTTATATATAGCAGTGTGTACAAGAGCACATATATGCAAACGCACACAATATACAATATCTTGTTTTTTTTTTTATCTTTCTCTTATTTATTTTAATTATTGGACTGCAGCCATGCCACGATAGCACCTTGAAGGTGCTGTCAAACAAATTGACTCTAATACTTACTTTTCTTTCTTTAAGTCCTTTTGCCAAACTGGTAAGTTATGGAGGATGTAAATAAACCAACACTGGCTGTCAAGTGGTGGCAAGAACAAGCCCAAAGACACATGCACATACCACTCAAACTCACACATACACATATGATAGGCTTGCACACAGTTTCTGTCTACCATATTCACTCACAAGGCATTAGTTGACCTGGGGCTATCGTGGAAGACACTTGCCCAAGGTACCATGCATTGGGACTGAACCCAAAACTATGTGGTTGCAAAGCAAGCTTTTTAACAACACAGCCATGACTGCACCTATAAGTAAAAATTCCCCAAAATATGTCACAAGGAGCTCACCAAATGGAAGTTTCTAGAATGAAGTAAGCTATGTACCAGTGAAAACACATCAGCTTTGTATAGCAGAAAAAGCGCATAATCTCAGAAAATTACTTAAACATCACAGTAGATTTTTTCACAAGCAGCCCACACTTTGACAAATATCCTCTGAGTCAATGAAAAATTTCACTATCACCAGACTAATCAATTGTCTTGTAAACACTTAACACTTTCCATATATGCTGTGAAAGGTGTTAAATACTGACTAAAATCTAAAGATATATTCTATAGTACATTAATAGCATTGAAACAAAACACTATTAAAGTATCAGCAATTTATTCAGCAAACTAACTGCTGAGAATTACAATGTATGCAAATTAGGACATCCAGTTTACTTAAGGCTTTAGTAATAATATGATTACAAGCACTGTTTTTGTGTACAGTTGATAAACTCTATTTTATGATTTTATGAGTCTATTTTATGATTTAGCGGTCCTTGCATGAAATTCTTGTCTATTTTTTAGACAAATATTACTTTGATGAGATTCATATGCATAAATGTAAATTTTTTTATAAATTCACTAGTGGATATGAATCGAAACAAACTGTAGGATATATATAGTGTGTCTGTGTTTGTCCCTCCAACATCGCTTGACAACTGATGCTGGTGTGTTTACGTCCCCATAACTTAGCGGTTCGGCAAAAGAGACCGATAGAATAAGTAATTGGCTTACACAGAATAAGCTCTGGGGTTGATTTGCTCGACTAAAGGCGGTGCTCCAGCATGGCCACAGTCAAATGACTGAAACAAGTAAAAGAAAAAAAAAAGAAAAAGCCACTGAGTCTGAACATGAAAGAAGAAACTTGTACAAAGTGTTGTATAGAGGGGCTGAACCCGAAAGCCATATGGTTGGGAAGTGAATTTCTTAACCACACAGTCATGCCTGCACCTATGTAATACAAGATACACTACAGCTAAAGATAGAAACAGGTAGGATGGTCACAAGTGGAACATCTTTAATCATAGGTCTGCTGATGAGGGCTGACCTGGGTGGAAACAACATAACAACAGACAAGTGTAGGAGGTTGATATTTACCTGTAGTCATCTTTCTTGAAGAAATCCCAAGCTGAAGCATGACACACCATAGTTTTGTCTGGAATTTTGGTTAAAATAGATTTCTCCCAGAATGTTTTTGTCATTGCTTTGAGACCTAGAGATTTGAAAAACCCTTCGGACAATTTAAACATCTGCTCAGCTGTGTAGTTCTGTAAAGAGAGAAACAAGGCAGAATTGCAGACATGGTAGACAGTGTTCCAAGAAAAGTTCCTGAAATAGTATACAAGTGGTAGTGGTGGTGTCAGTAGGGGTAGTGAGGTTGCCGTGTAACTTACAAGAAACAAAAGAAAAGAGGAAAAGGAAAAAGTTGCCATTTTTAAGAGGGAAGTATTTGAGAGGGGAAGCTGGAGGTGGGTGGCTTTATGCCGGGTACTAAAGAGGCTAACGTATGACAGAGAGGCAAGCACATGTGTCCTGCTATGGAAGAGATAAATAATTGAAGGAGTTAATAGGAAGGCAGTGATGGGATGCAAGAACAAACTCTCAAGGAGCAAGAAGGCGAGAATAAGGGAGAATACAGATAGTGGATCATGGGAGGGGATGAAAGACTGTACGGATTCTCTCACAGGAATGTGGTGGGAGATTAAACAGGTGGAGGTAGAGGTTATTGGGCTTATTTGTGCAAAGGTTGCGAAGGGACTTCCCAGATTTTGCACTAACCACTGCCATCTCAGAAAGTTGCTTCCCTCTTTCCTCACCAGGGGAAGTTATCTTTCTGTAACTCCCTGCCCTGCATTCTAAACCATTTTGATATTCCTGTCTTAGAGAGCCTGTTGTTGTTTTTTAGTGCTGGGTCAACTCTGACTGTAAAGGTGTTCTGAATTCCAATTATGACCTTCCCCTTTATAGTTTTTTATGTGCCAGGAATATAAGGCTCTTTTTTTATTTACAAACTGTGTGGTGCAATTTGAGGGAGATTAGCTGCTATTTCTAACATGTCATGCAACAATATAGAAGCTTCATTAAAACCACTATCACAGTATTTTTCTTCTGAATAAAACCATTATAAAATAAAATAAAAGGTGGTTTATACTCACCCTCTGTTGTAAGGTGTCTGTCACATCAAAGCTTAGATTTGTAGGGAGAACAATGTCTTTGATGTTGTTCCATTCTTGTGCCCACATGTTTCCTGCACAGATTAAATAGTTGCATAAGGTTTAGGAAAAAATCCCCAAAAAGCAAAAAAAAAGATGCCTTTTTTCTTTGAAATATTTTTAAAATGGCCATAAAAGATGAAAGGACTGACAAACACATCTGGTTTATTGAATAATTGAATGATTAATCAAATAATCAATTAGTTAAGTGGCTAAGTAGTTAACAGGTTGCTAAATAATAAAGAAGTAAAATAGAACCAGTGTGTGTGTGTGTGTGTTTATTGGCATTATGACCCTTCCAAGATACAACAGCAAAAAACAAAAGTTTTAGTTTTCAACAAAATATCAGTTTCAAACTATGGCACAAGGCCAGCAATTTCAGGGTGGTGGATATCTCAATTACATAGATCCCCCCACCCCTGTACTCAACTGGTACTTATTTTATCAACCCTGAAAGGATGAAAGGCAGATTTGAACTTGGCAGAATTTGAACTCAGAATGTGAAGATGGATGAAATTCTGCTAAGCAGTTTGTCTGCTGGGAGTTTTCAACAAAATATTCAAAATTCTTTGTAAATACGAAAAATATAAAATAGAATATATAAACAAAAAACTTTACAGTGAAGACAACAGAAAGGTGCCAGTGGTGGTGGTAGTGTAATGGTGGGGGTTAGAAAATAGAACTAAATGACTCAAGGGATTTAATGTCTTTCTAAATCCCAAGTTCAAATCCCAACAGGATTGACTAAATTTATTTTCTATTTTTTAATAGGCACATGCATAGTTGTATGGTTAAGAAGTTTGCTTTCTAACCATGTGGTCAAGGTTCAATCCCACTGTCTGGTGGCACTTTGGCCAAGAGTCTTCAACTATAGCCCCGAGTTGACCAGAGTGGACTTAGTAGAAGAAAAGTGGAAGAAGCTAATTATGCTGGCATGGGTTGGATGATTTGACTGAGGACTGGCAAGCCAGAAGGCTGCACCAGGCTCCAATCTGATCTGGCAGAGTTTCTACAGCTGGATGCCCTTCCTAACGCCAACCACTCTGAGAGTGTAGTGTGTGCTTTTACGTGCCACCAGCATGAGGGCCACTCCGGCGGTACTGGCAACGGCCATGCTCAAAAAGGTGTTTTTTACGTGCCACCTGCACGGGAGCCAGTCCAGCGGTACTGGCAACGACCTGTGATATAAAGCTTTAGCAAAAGAGACCAATAGAATAAAAACCAGACGTATAGAAATAAGAATGAGATTGAGTTCTTTGACTAAACCCTTCAAGGTGGTACCCTGCATTATCACAGTTCAATGATTGAAACAAGTAGAAAATAAAAGATAAACTTACCTAAAAGATGTGCTGGAATTGTCCCAGAGCTTGGAAAATGTTCTTGACCATATTTTGCCTTTAGTTTCCTCCGAACATATGCATGGAATAACTTGTACAATGGCATTATCTGCTTCAGTAATTTCTCGACATCCTTTTTGAGGTCAGGTCCATATACTGAACGCCAAAATTGTCCGAGGTCATCATAACCTGATATTGCTGTCATTTGATTTAATGTCAGGAAACAAAATGTAAGAAGAGAAAATTAAGACCAAGTTACATGCTTATATCCATATATATATCTTCACATACTGTACACACACACACATTAGGGTATCCTGTTTTCAGGGTCAAAATTTTTCTGACTGCATCATTGTCTGGGAAATTATATATATGTGTGTGATATATATACTTGAATATACATATATGGGGTAGCAAATCTTTACAAATTTCACTACCAGTGGCCTAGCATGTATAAAAAGTCAATAGACGACATATTATTCAATATAAAATACTGTACGATGAGACATGTGTGATTTGTCTCATAATTATAAGTTAATCTTTGACGGCTGGTTACTGAAGAGAATTTGCCTAGTAAATTATTTTAGTTACTAAAAGAATTCGAAACCTATAGGTATAACCGTGAAAACAAGGTAAAAGTTTTTTATTTTTTCATTCCCTTTGAAATTGCTTAAATTTTGTGGTTTTGGTCGCTTAACTGTCTTCTAGCATGTAGAAACTACCTGTTATTGGTAATTTCTCTTGTGTTTAAATGTACACTATTATATATATATATATAAGATAGAAAGTATGGTTGGTGATTACACGTGGTTGAATATACATGGAAAGAAATAAGATGTAAAAAGGCAGAAGTTTTGTTTTACAAAACTAAAGAATATATTAGAATCATCAGAGCAAAAGTATTATGCAATATCATACAAAATAAGATTGTCCTCATAAAAAAATATAAAATACTACTAAAAAATATAAAATAGTAAATAAGAGCATATATATGCACACATGTATGCATATATATGCACATATATATGCATATATATATGCATATATCTATTTATCTATCTATCTATCTATATATATATATATATGCATGTATATATATACACACTTATACACACACATTTACTCTTGAAAATAAGTATAAAGTAATAATGAAACAAGCATGTAAACTGAATGAAAATAAGCAAGAAATTGGGAATAAATGAGTACAAAATGAGAACAAGACAAACTCATAGGTGATCGTAAAAATGAGTGCAGAGCAGGTGTAAAGCAGGTGAGACTAGGTGTACTTACACTTGCCATCTTTAATGGCCTCATTGGATAACTTGATCCAGTCAATGAAATCTTTCCGGATAACTTTACCAGAGACATCACGCCAAGACTTCCACACATTCTGTAATTCCATGTAGTCTCTAGATTTGGCCATAATACTTGTCAGACCTAAGAAGTCAAAGACAGAAAAATGGTGATTTGATTGAGATAATGGTGTGTGTATGTGCGTGTGTGTGTATGCATGTATGTTTACATCTGGAGCCCTTCCATGGATTTATAGTACAGAATTGTGATGAACCATAATTTGGATCCCCATCAAAAAATTACTTGGAGTTCTTGACTAATCTAACTAATTTTCTAATTTTGTTTGCCTGGAGTGCCAACAGAGAGCTTATGAAGTATTTTGCCCAGATTGATAATCGCTCACTATTTTATACACACACACACACACACACATATTATGCTGGTGGCACGTAAAAATCACCATCTACACTCTCAGAGTCATTGGCATTAGGAAGGGCATTCAACCGAAGAAACCTTGCCAGATCAGATCGGAACCTGGTGCAGCACCCCCGGCTTACCAGTCAAACTGTCCAATCCATGCCAGCATGGAAAGTGGACGTTAAATGATGATGATGATGATGATGATGATGATATATATATATATATATATATATATATACACACACACACACACACACACACACAGTCATGTATACATATCTATACCTACACACATACATGTGCACTCACATGTATATATATACATACACATTCATGCATATGTACATACACACACTCACACATACTTCATGATTATTATTGTTGAACACTTATGTCCCATGCTGGCATGTACTGGATGGTTTGACAAGATCCTGTAAGTCTGAGGTCTTCATTGTGCTCCTGTGTCTGTATTGGGGATGGTTTCTACAGCTAACCATTTTACAGCGTCTTCTGGGTGTATTTTTCATGCCACTTGCCCTGGTGAGGTCACCAAGCTTCTTGAGAACTATGAACCCTGAAAGAGGTGGTTTTATGCTATGAGACAAGGTGTCTGAGTATGAGGGAAGGGGTCAGAGAAGAGCAAGTTTCTTGCTGTGGAGGGGCTCCATGGTAACTCACATTTTAGAGGAAGAGAGAGAGGGAGGGTGACTAGATACACTAGATAAGAATTGGTGATAAAGGTGTTAAGGTGAACCCTCAGAGCACAACATGAGTAGAAGTGCATGGAAAAGGGGAGCAGGGAAACGGGGATGAAGGCTGCAAGAGTGTATGGGGGAATGATAGATAAGGAATGAGTAACAGGAGGGGAGCTAGGGGACAACTGTAAAAATTGCGCATGTGTTATATGTGTGTCCACATGTATGTATGTGCAGTGTATATGTGTGTGTGTATTAATGCTAACCATGATAGCTTACCATAAGGTTGGAGAGGTACATCCTTATTATTCAGTTTAACTTTGGCACTTGAATATACTTTACCCATGGAAGCAACAATGTTAGCAATCTGAAATAATGAGTGAGATGAAAATATATATTATACATACATATAAAAATACACACACACACACACATACTTGTATGTATATACAATATTCTCATACATATACATGAAATCAAAGGATTTTTAGAGATACATGCATGGCTGTGTGATAAGAGATTTGCTCCGGCCCTTGTCTGGATCTGGTAGATGGAAACCAAAAGAGGCCTGTCACATGCATGTGTATGTGTACACACACACACACAC
>NC_068997.1:27209902-27215369 GCF_001194135.2 Octopus bimaculoides
TTTGCTTAAAAGAGTTCCAACACTGTCTGTTTTTTATGTTTTATTTATATTCCTGCAGAACTAATGTGGGGTATAGAATATGGAATATACAATATATAATATGATATACAATATACAATATAAAATAAAATAAAATAAAAATGGATGGCACCATGAAAGAGAGTATTGAATGTAGATGAAATATTGAGTGTTCAATATAAAGGATCAAATATATAAATATATAAATATAAATATATATATATAAAGGCGACTCGAGTTTCAGGGCTATTTCCCTGAGTCATCTAAGGGACCATAAGTCAGGGGAAAGATGCACTTGTATATCTGGTAAGAGCAGCCACAGTGGATATATAATATTATACATTTCGGATAATATATACACATACATTCTGTCTTCCTCCTTGATCTAGTAGAACATAGAGGGAGTTACAACTGGAGCAGAAGAGTCACATCAGTGCTAAGCTGGTACTTATTTATAGCTATGCAGAGTGGAAGAATGTGAAAGGAAGTGCTTTGCTCAAGGATACAATGTGCTGCCTGATTCTGGAATTGAACCATAATCTTATGATCATAAACCCAAAATTCTAACCACAAAGCTACGTAACTTACACATACTTGTATGTGTGTAAGGATACTTACCTTCTCAAGTTTTTTTGTGTCTGTTGAGGCACTCGTTCCAATGTTTGTAATGAATACAAATGCTCTTTTAGTGGTTGCATTTGTAATATCCGAAATATTGAACAGTTTTGTGGCATTTTCTACTGCTCTCTTTTGGAAATCCATGAGCTGCAGCTCAGCTTCAACCTTCAAAATAAATAGAAAGAAAACAGTGAGATAATAGTGTTAACACCCCTCTTCATTCTTCTATCACTTGATCCCTCAATCACTCTCCTGTCTACTATATTATTCTACTGATGTAAATAGTGAAATCAGAACCTGATACTGTAAAGCATCTATAAAGCATACTATCACCATTTCTGTACTACCAGTCATTACTCTTTCTCTCCTCTGTGATATTCTATATATTTACTATCAATCACACTTACACCTGTTCACCATTCAACACATTCACCTCCTATATACACCTGACCCCCTTCTGCCTATGTTTATATCCATCCCTCACTCTTTCCTCACACTCTTACAAACTTACCTGCACATGGTAATTCCTGTTTTCAAACTCTTTTCTAATTACTTTCTTGGACAGGTTACCATGAAGGTATGCTTTGGTATTTTGTCACCACCATACTTACCTCATTTGTGGCACCACCAAGCTATCCACCCATTTAAAATGTGAGTTAACCATGAATCCAACCCACAACAAACCTGTCTCCACTCTTTCCATTATACACGCATTAACCTTTCAACACACCAGATAAAGTAACTGACCTATCTCCTAACATTGCTTTAAAATTTTGGCACAAGGCCAGCAAGTACTGCAGAGAGGGTAAGTTGATTATATCAACTCTGATGCTTGACTGGTAATTATTTTTTTGACCTCGAAAGGATGAAAGGTAGAGTTGACTTTGGTGGAATTCGAACTCAGAATGTAAAGATAGACAAAATGGATAAGTTTTCTCAAACACAATAAATGGCTACTTATCTTGGTCCTTTGATTCTCTGTGAGTCTCATCATCTTAGAGTTAGTCTTTACAATTTGTCCCATGGCTTCCTCTTTCACAAATGCCATCTGCTTTAAGTGATTGGCACTTCCTTATAAAGCTGTCCTCCTCTCTACATATCACATGACCAAACTAGCATAGCCTCTCTCTTGCATACTACATTTGATTCCTCTTATGCCTAATTTTTTTCTCAACATATTTGCATGTTGCACATCCACTGGAGCATACTAACTTTATTCCTCCCTAGTCTTCACATGTCCTCAGCATTCAGAAGCCACATCATACAACCATGTAGCATAACTGTTTGTGGCTGGCTTCTCTAAGTTTTCTTCTACCAAATTCTTTCACAAGGCTTTTGTTGGCCTAGGGTTATAGTAGAAGACACTTGCCTAAGATGCCACACAATGAGACTGAACCTGAAACCATGTGGTCAGGAAGCAAACTTCTTAACCACACAGCCATGCCTGCACAAAACAACATTGTATATATTGTTTCTAATTTAGGCAGAAGACTAGTGATTTTGGTGGGGAGGTGTTACTTGATATTATCGACCCCCAAAAATATGAAAAGCAAACCTAACCTTGGTGGGATTTGAACAAAGAATGTAAATGCCATCAATCTGCTTTACAGTCTAAGAAGTTCTTGAAAGGTTATTAGCACACTGCTTTCTTCTAAATACTAGCAAGAACCAACAAAAAGGAACACGGTAACATGCACGCATCCCCACCACCACCCTTAGTTTCTAGACACATGTGACTCCTTAAGAAACATGATTACTGATGACATTTGTGATAAAACTCCACAACAGATTCACCTCCTGTGAAATTAATGAATGTCAAGTAATTTAATTCTTTTAGCCAGAATCTCTAACATTTTGTAATAATGGTTTGGGGGAGGACAGGGATCTGAGAGTCACAGATATTTGTATGATTTTTTTTTTTTTGTTTTTATACAAATTTATGAAATGTTTTTTTAGAATCAAAATAATATTAAGTGACGGCTAAACGATTTTGTGAAAGCTTTTTTTAAATGACCAGCTGTTAACTGAATCAAATTGAAGGAGCCTCTAGGCTGCTTGCTATGTGATAATTTTGTTTTAGAAAGTGCAACCAAATCTCTCTTCAATCACACTTTACAGTGCCAAGGAAGAAGGGCATATTTGATAATGCAGTCCTTAGATATACTATGTTTGACAATAGGAAGACGATTTAGTTAAGCAATTTAGGTCAAAATGGAAAAGAATAGTGCAACCAAGAAAGAATTGGAAGCGCATTGTGGCTAGTGGTGTATAACAGCATCTGACAGTCTGGTTGATATTGTGATGTTTGAATAGAAGACAGGAAGGTCACAAATGAAACACATTTGTCTATATGTTTGTTCCATCAGAGCTTCATTAGGGCTAAACAACAAGAAGGCACATGTAGGATAATATAGTCCTTAATACACTTAGTCTGAGTAAAAGATGAGATGGTCATGGCTAGAATGCACTCGATAATAAATCCGTTTGAACAGGGCTCAACTGGAGATAGATCAACAACAATAAGGAAGAACATATAGGTTAATGTAGTCCTTGAAACACTGTTTGATTGTAAGACAGAGAGGTCTTGGATTTAAGACCTGTGATTATAGATTGGGCTCAATCAGAACTTAATTAGGATTTAATAACTCAGATTGGAAATAATAATAACGATGATGATGATGATGATGATGATGATGACATGTAGAAAGCACCCTTCGAATGTTGGACCTCATGGAGGGGATAAGTTAGGAAGGGCACCCAGCTGTAAAACCGATGCCAAAACAGATACAGAAGCATGGCACAGGCTCCTGCCTTGCCAGCTCTTGTTAAACTGTCCAACCCATACCAGCATGGAAGGTGGATGTTAAACGAGGATGATGATGATGATGATGATGATGATGATGATGATGATATATATCTGAGATTTCATGTCTGAACACTATACAACTTTGTACAATGGTAGCTACTATGGTATGGTTGATGGTGGTGGTGGTGGTGGTGTGTGTGTGTGTGGGGGGGGGAGAAGACGAGACAGAGCGAGAGGCAGGTTGTGACATGACAATATATTTGTTAGTCCTGTTGAAGAGCATATTTAAATAAACAGAAAATATACAAGACACAAAACAAACAAAACAGAAAAGTGTCGCAATCAATACATCATCGTTAATCCCTTTAACAATCAATACATCATCGTTAATCCCTTTAACAATCAATACATCATCGTTAATCCCTCCTAAGTCTTTTTTGAACTTCAACAAAGTATTTTTTTGGAGTCTTTAAATTTTGTTCATTTATTTAACAATGAGATGGCATCTTATTAATGGTGTCAATGTATCAGTTAGCTGACATATTGGCTTGTGTGAGTAACATATGGTTTAGATCTTTTGTCCTTGACCATCAGAGGTTGTTGTTGTTGTTGTTGTTGTGGTTGCTACTGTTTAGTCCCAAGTCAGACTTGAGAAAGTTCAAATATGATCAAAATCAGATGAGATGGTCATGGATGCAATATATTTGATTATAGATATGTTGGAAATGGGGTCAAACAATACAACAGTAGCAGCAATAACAACAACAACAGTGGCGGCAGCAGCAGCAGCAGCAGCAGCAACAACAAAAACAACAAAAACAACAACAACGACGACGACGACGACGAATGGGAGCAACAAATAAGGTAGTCTTAAATGCACTGCAAAAAGCCGAGATGGCCACCACTGTTAAATCAGAGCTGACCCGGGACTAAACTACGACGACAACAGCAACAACAAGAAAATTCACATTAGTTAATGTGTTCTGAGATGTACCAGATCTGAATAACAGATGAGATGATCATATCTAAAACACTGTCGACCATTGACCTGCCTGAGCAAACTGACCTAGATCTAAGTATTAAATGATGACAGTGATGACATCAACAATGAGAGCAAAGAGGATAAGAGTAACAACAAGCGACACATGCTCAAACATCTCAGACATTAAGCACGTATATTGACTTTGAGTTATAGAGGTGGGTCTATGATATTGATTTTGAAACTTTGTGTTGTATTCTTTCTATATGAAGTCACATGATTGCTTACTGCCGTTACCCCGACTGACAAAGCATTTATAATGTTCTGCCTCAAAGTAAAAGGTTACATTCCGACACCACCATAGCCACGTATAAGTATGTATACATGTATGTGTGTGTGTGTGTGTATATATATATATATATATATATATATATATACATACACATACATACATACATAGATAATAATATTATTAAGTTTGAAAACAGATCTAATGGACACAAATTAATTTATTGATTAATTAACATATTCACCTACAACTGTTTCATTTCACCAACAACATTAAAACTAGAAAACATATATAAATATATAATTTTGCATTTTAAAATACCTTGGATGGCAAATCACCAACGAACATAAAGGTAATATAATGATTACACTTAAAATGCAAAATTAAATATTTATGCATGTTTTGTAGTTTTAATTTTGTGTGCGAAATGAAACAATTGTAGGTGAACATGTTAATTAATTAACAAATTAATTTATATCCATTTGATTGCTGTTTTCAAACTTAATAATGATATCTGATATTTTACAATATTTTATATAATATATTCATTGAAAAAATATCTCTTCAAAATACAATATATTAAATCAGTGTATCTTGGATAAAAATATTCCTATAAAGAGATCTTCGTCTTTTGTTTTTCTGTAAATTTCAACTATATCTATCTATCTATCTATCCATACATACATACATACATACATATACATATATATGTATATATATACACACATACATATATATATATGCACATAAATATATA
>NC_068997.1:27215379-27219508 GCF_001194135.2 Octopus bimaculoides
AGAGAGCAGGAGAGGCAATATATGATGTTGGTAGACGTGCAGGTGAAGGAGTCGGTGATGCGATAGGGTCGGTGATGGGTGCTGGTGAGGAGGGTGGTGTTGGAGAGGTAAGGGCAAGTATATATATATATACACACACACATACACACATACATATATATACACACATATATGCACATACACAGTGCATGCATACATAAATGCCCCATGAATTTAACCAATATTTAAAAGAAAGGAAACACACTAATGAACACAAATGTGTATGCCCATCTCTACAAATGCTATGCATATAGTACCCCTATACACATTCCATCTCCACAAGCACACCAACCTTAAAGTCACACACACATATCCCACAAGCTCTTTCCCAGAAAACTATTGCTGGCTTGCAACAAAACTAACCCCAGAGATGCTGTTTTGGTACCAATGGACATAACTCTTAACTCAATCCCCTGCTTGATTTGTTTCATCATCATTTTTCACAGGAACCACAAACCAGATGTGTCTATGCACCTCCAACAATAAAGAACAGTCACCATATTTCATTCCATAATGGCTACTTCTGATGAGCGCAGGGTTACATAATCGGACTGCTACTGAAAACTCTGTTAAATCCCTAGTGCAAAACTGATTCATAAGATCAGCAGTAATGAATATATGTGTGTGTGTGTGTGTGTGTGTGTGTGTGTGTGTGTGTGTGTGTGTATGTGTATATATATATATGTGTATGTGTGTGTGTATGTATATATATATATATATATATATAATGTGTTTGTGTGCTTGTTCATATTTAAACATATATACATACAATATAGTGAAATACAATGACTGTATCAGTGTGAACTCCATTTAAGTTATATATGAAGTAAGGAAATGCACACATACATTTGGGTAGTAAAAATGTGCTGATGAGAACATAAACCTACTTCTGACCTTCACAATAAAATCTTTTAACAAAAACATTCCTTTCAAAGAATTATTGAACAAAAAGTAAAATGCAATCATGAGATTCTACTATATTTAGTACTCAATTTAATTCACTAAAATGTTTTTGACAAAATTAAAACCCACACAAATTTCAGTTACAATTCAACCAAATTCTGTAGAAATTTTTAGAAAATTAAAACAATGGTTCCCAAATGTTTTCAGGCTGCCACTCCCTCAGTACCCAGGCCACATTCTTAGTGCACCACCCCTTACACCACTACAAACATAGACCACTTTCAAAACAATTGTATTTCACAAATGTAACTTAACCTAATTAATCCATTATTGCCCACACTTTTCTTCAACATTCAACGCCCCACTGGATCTTTCCATGGCTTCAGTGGGGTAGTACTGCCCACTTTGGGAACCACTGCATTAAAGTGATTCTAGTAAAATTCTTCCTCACAACTAACCATGTGGGTTATTTGCAATGGCCCTCTCTGCCCCTGCTGCCTGCCAATTTTTCTTCAACATCATCTGATCAACATCACTTGTACTCTGAGTAACAACATGTATAGGCTCAGCTTTGAAAGAGTAGTGGTACTCTCTTTTAACTAACAGCATGGAGAACTTCTAAGCACTTCTTATTCTGTGTTCCCATTTTCTTAGATAGGGCAGCAGACCATAATTTATTCATGCTTTTTATTTTTTTTGGCATGATTTCTATGACATGAAGCCTAGTGAGGTTGCTTATAAACTGCAAGATAAATAGCCCCTTCAGTCATGAATGACCATGGGATTCACTTAGGAAGTTCTCCTCCAAGGCACAAGTCCAAGCAAGGTTGTTTTATCGAAGACCAGCAGTCGTCCATGCATACCAGGTTTCCCTCTCTGTGCCACCAATGTTATCCAAGAGAAAGGCAAAAACCAATACAGCTTGGCACCAGTGATGTTGCAACTCATTTCTACAGCTGAGTGAATTGGAGCAATGTGAAATAAAGTGTCTTGCTCAAGAACACAGCATACAGCTCAGATCGGTGGCTAGAGCATCAGTCTCTCAATCATGAGGTAGTGAGTTCGATTCCCAGACTGGATTGTGTGTTGTGTTCTTAAGCAAGACACTATTTCACATTGCACCAGTTCACTGAGTTGTAGAAATGAGTTTGTGACATCACTGGTGCCAAGCTGTATTTGCAAATACTTTTCCCTTGCATAACATTGGTATGTGGAGAGGAGAGACTGGCATGCATGGTCTTTCATAAACAACCTTGCCTGGACTTGTGCCTTGGAGAGAAACTTTCTAAGTGCAATCCCATGGTCATTCATGACTGAAGTAGGTCTTTACCCTTTACACTGCAAGACAAAAAGGATCCTCAATGCTCAATGTCATTCCTGTTTATTCAGAGCAATGAGATCAGTAGAGTGTTTAGAAGAGAGGGTAACTGCTAAAGATGAAATAGAGTGAGAGGAAGAAAGTACCTGGGTTTAATTTCTTGACCCCAAAAGGATGAAAGGCAAAGTTGACCTCAGTGGAATTTGAACTCAGAACGTAAAGATGGACGAAAGCTAACGACTACCAGCTTGTCACCTTATTAAATGATGATGATAATGATGATTATATATAAATAATATGCTCATGCTGTTACTATTGAATAATATGCCCAGACTATATTGAGTATGCTCTGTTTTTGTACTAATGAAACCTCTTTAAACAACTACAGAGCATTCAGATTAAATTTGACGATTCCTTATGTCTCCTTTTGCAAAAACAGCCTGCTGCATTAGTGAAAAATCACTGGCATTGGGGGACATAAAGATTAAAGTTGTAGTTGAGAAAAAGTTGGCTGACATAGAAGGCTGGAAGCCATCTGAATATTGGAAAAAAGTTACCTATGTAATGATGATTTGTGGCAAGTATTAAAATGCTGACATCATGACTAAAACTCAATGCTCTGTAAACATTGCAAAGGCTGGAAGATGTGTCATGGACAGCTGCAATGGAGATTACAAAACTGTGGGTAGTGGGAAGGGACATAGCAGGTGTTTTCACTGAGTCTGAATACCTGTATACTTCCCCACACTTTTGGATGGGGCCTAAGGCAAAATTCTGATGATTTATGTGAAGCTGCTGGAGACTGTGGTCAAGTCCTAGCTGGATAAGGTTGCTGTTAGAAGGCCATATGTGTGGTGGCAGGATTCAACTCTTAACCATACCTTCAGAAAGTGTCAGAAGTGGTTGTTAGAGATTTTCTACACCTACACCAGACCCAGTTTCTGGCCCCCTGATTTCCCCTATTGTAACCCTTAGATTACTGTGCATAGCTTGGAGATGAGAAAGACATCACCCACTCTGCCTGCACCACCAAGGCTGAGCCGGAGACCAAGATCAAGGAGGTGTTTAAAGATCTTCCCTAGGACATGATGAGGAATGCATGCACCAGGTTCCAGAGCTGTCTTGAGGTCATAGTGGAAGCTGAGGACACCTATTATCTCCCATCTCTAATCCAGTTGATATTCTTTGATTTCTAAATCATACTTTTATTTTTGGAAGAGATATTGTGTTTACATATTTTTTAAAAGTACATTTTTATTTTTGGATGCTGTTTGTGTTTACATATATTATAGTCCAAACACTCAGTATATATGTGTTTGTCATGTTTGTGTGTGTATAATCTAAAACAGAAATGTACACTTTTTTTATATGCTCTGCAACTTTTCTTTTCAGATCTTGATATTTCTCAGTCTTTTTCTTATTCTTTGCCACGACCTTTGTTGTCAATTAACAGTTTTATGTGAACAAGTCCAATATGTCACCTTGAAGTGCCATAAAAAATGTTATTGTCCAATATCTTTGTTGTCAACTTGAGATACTATGTCAACTATTGTTGAACACTCCTGCTCACATGCTGTATCATGCATTGTGTAATGTCTTCTAATCCTTTGATGTCAATAGCCCCCTCAATAAAACTTGCTGGCCTTGTGTCAAAAATTCAAGGTGATTATTATTATTATTATTATAATTATTATTATTATTATTATTCAGTGAGAGAGCAATACCACCAAAATGACACTAGGGTACAAATATATCCGATGCAGTTTTCTGCCTAGCCAGCTCCTGTTAAACAGTCTAACCTATGCCAGCATGAAAAATTGATGTCAAATGATGATTTATATATATATATATATATATATATATATATAT
>NC_068997.1:27221724-27225933 GCF_001194135.2 Octopus bimaculoides
GTTAACGTTTAGATGTTTATGTATGTGTAAATATAAATGTGTGTATATGATTGCGTATACAAGTTTATGTGAGTGTGCGTGTCCACATGTGTATGCATGTGTATATGCACGCACACATGTGTATGTATGTATATATATATATATATATATATACTTTTGTTATTTACACCACCTGTCCTCGTCTGTTGTTATTTTTTGTATATTCTCCCATATATATATATATATATATGTATGTGTGTGTGTGTATATAT
This sequence comes from Octopus bimaculoides, assembly GCF_001194135.2. Lineage (NCBI taxonomy): Eukaryota > Metazoa > Mollusca > Cephalopoda > Octopoda > Octopodidae > Octopus > Octopus bimaculoides. The sequence goes on from NC_068997.1 coordinate 27,221,976, forward strand.
ATATGTGTGTGTCTGTGTATGTATCTGTATGTGTGTGTATGTGTATGTATATATGTATGTATGTGTATGGGTATGTGTGCATGTGTATGTATGTGTGGGGGTGTGTATGTATGTTTGTAAGGATGAAAGGATGAAAGGCAAAGTCGGATTTGGCAGAATTTGGACTCAGAACGTTAAGACAGATGAAATACCTAAATACTTAAATATTACCTTGCCATGTGTCTGGATCCAGATGTTAGATCTCTGTAACAGAACGCAATGAACTTTTCTCCTATTGATCCATTGCAGATAAGCATCCAAATGCACTTGGAATGTTCAATGCTGAGATTCAAATAACTGCAACAGTGATACATATGTAGGAACTAAATATGTATATTGGCACTTATCTTAATTTTCCACTAAAAAATTTGGCATAAGAAGCATCAGATGTGGTGTACAAGAGGGAAGAATGTCCTGGTATGGATATGTGATGCATATGGATGAGGACAGCTGTGTAAAGAAGTGCTGATCTCTAACTGTGGAGGAAACCTGGGGAAGAGGTAGACCCAGGAAGATATGGGATGAGATGGTGAAGCAAGATCTTCAGATGTTGAGTCTCACGGAAGCAATGACAAGTGATTTGAAACCTATGGAGATTTGCTGTGCTTGAGAAGACATGTCAAGTGAAATTGTTGTGGCCAGTGCCAGTGATATGAAAAAGCACCCACTACACTCTTGAAGTGGTTGGCGTTAGGAAGGACATCCAGCCATAGAAACTAAACCCAAACAGGCTGGCACCTGGTACAGCTCTCTAGCTTACCAAGTCCCAATCAAACCGTTTAACCCATGCCAGCATGGAAAGTGGATGTTAAATAACGATAATGATGATGATATATATGTATGTGCATACGGAAATTAGGATAAACATATATATACATATATGTATATATATAATGTGCGCGCGCGCGTTTGCAGCAGTTACTGAGAATATACATCATTGACGTAGCTACTGACCATGTATACATTGGATTAAATATGCGAAAGTAAAGAATAAATACACCTGGTGGTTAGGGTTTAGAGTTAGGGGTTAGGGTTTGGGTTTAGGGTTAGGATTAGGGTCACGGTTAGGGTTTTTGCTACACCGAAAACAGGTGGTGTATGTATTCTTTACCTCCGCTGATTAATGTATCTAGGGTTTCGTGATCCTTTGTGTCTTTTTTAAACGACTGCGTGTATTGTATTGGAAACCTGGTTGTTACACCAAGCAGATCGAGATACCTTTTGGAAGTTCCCGTCAAGTCAGCCCCGATTGAGCAAGCGTATGTGTGATTACGCTACGGTTTCCTGTTTGTCCAATGTGCAAAGGAACTGAGAACGACGTTTGTGATGTGATTTGAAAGAGATTCGGCTGTTATTTCTAACAACCCATGCGACTACGCCAAGGCTTCCTTGTTGACTCGGCGAAGCAGCACATGTGTTGATTGCCAGCTTGACTTTATTGCTTCCTTCCTCATACCCTATTAGAAATTAGAGAAGGAAAGGAAGGTTGAAAGGAAGTGTGAATGTATAGGACGAGATGTTTACTTAAAACAATCGGTGAGGTAAACGCTTCAGCTGGAGTCGGCTGTGAAGGGCTTTAAATCAGACTAAAACAGTAAAAGAACGTAATAAAAGTTTTCAAATTTTGAAAGGAAAAGTGAGAGAGAAAGAGACAAAATATTGTATCAAGGCATGCGATAATGATGACAGTGGCAGCGGGGAAGAAATGCCGAGTGAGTGGAAAGAAAAGAAAGGGTAAAGTTGGTTTACCATTTTTTCTTGATTGGCGTCTGTCAAATCAGTTTCGTAATCCCACATAGTTTTAATAGAAGACTGGTAAAGTTTTCGCAAACTTTCAGAGAACTCCTCCAGCCATTTCTCTGGTTGCAACGCATATGTTTGTCCCGAAAGCCCCAACAACAACAGAGCTAGCACTAACCCCTTTGCTGAGATCATTTTTCCTTCGGGTCACAGTCAAGTATATGTCAGTGAATGAACGAAAGAATGAGTGTCTGTCTGTGTGTGAAGTGTTTCTGAGTTTGTGTTCTTGAAAAGTTGCGTCTGTGACTATGTTTACCGTTGTCGTTTCGCTCTAGATAGAAGCATGCATGGCGACTTAATGTAATATATATAGTCTAGAAAGAGGCGTATGGTGTAGATTGTATAGTTAAGGGTGGTATTTAGTATTGTTTGATTGTTGATAGTGTTGTTTAGGTGTTTGCCTGATGTATTATGTATTTTTGTGTGTACAGCAACTCTGGTCCGCTGTGGGAGGAGCCTCGGCGGTTGTTGTATGATACTGGAAGAGTTCCGTAAAAACGAGGTATTGTCAGCTTAAATTAATAGCTGTGTTCTGCCGACATCATGTGCATGAGTATGTGAGGTCCTGAAATGTGGATATCCTTTATATATAGATAGTTGTCGCCCGTGGGGATGCGATGTTGGGGCACTTAACTGTTATTATTATACATCGCGGGCTAATATTAGTTCTGCCTGGTGTTCGCTTTGTATGGTGTCACTGTTGTTGGTAGTGTCGGTGGTATTGGCGTGGTTTGGTGGAAGTTTTAATGTAGATAATTGTCACTTCGCGTATTGTTGCGATGTGAGGTGATGCTGTATGTAGTCAGCTATCAATACAGCCGTGGGTCAAGTCTCGGTCCGGCCCGACGTGATGGGGGTCAAAGCCGTGTGATATCCTGGTTACTTTTAAATATAGCACAGAGTTGTAATGTGGCGAGATGTGTTGTGGTGTGAGGAGAGGACTATAAATACGTTTGATATCAACCTTACAAAAACAGAAGTTGGAATGATATATAGATACACCCACTTGATTGCTAATAAGCCAGTGCAGAATTATGTCAAACATACATGATATATATATGTGTGTGTGTGTGTGTGTATGTGTGTGTGTGTGTGTATAGTGTGTGTGTGCGTGTGTGTGTATTTATGGGTGGACTGTGTAGACGGCAGTAAGTAAAGGAGATGCTGGGACAAGAGAGAAAGAAAGAGAGAGAGAAAGAGAGAGAGAGAGAGAGAAGGAAAGGGAGAGCATAAGAGAGAAAAAGCGAGAGAGAATGGTTGACATTTGACTAGGTTTGACCTCTTGACCTTTTGACATTTTATTGACATATCAATTCGAAATTGCTCCACAGTTTTCTCCAACCCCTCTCTCTCACACTTTTTCTCTCTTATGCTCGCCTCCTCACTCTCTTTCTCTCTTTCTCTAATTGTATACATAAATAGGTGCGCGCGTATCTTAATATGTGTGTGTTGATATAATTCTTTGTACGCTGATCATATTACGCGAGCGCGCATACGTGCATATTTATTTACACCCAACCACCCGTCGTTTCATCCCTCCATCCACCACCCATCAATCCATACACATGAACGCATACATGAATTCATGCATGCATGCATACATCCATACATACATGCATGGAAATATAAATACATATTTGTATGGTCGTTCTTGTTTAAATATGCAGCCAATACAAACATAATACATACATACATACATACATACGCAGGAGTGGCTGTGTGGTATGTAGTTTGCTTACCAACCACATGGTTCCGGGTTCAGTCCCACTGTGTGGCACCTTGGGTAAGTGTCTTCTACTATAACCTCGAGCCGACCAAAGCCTTGTGAGTGGATTTGGTAGACGGAAACTGAAAGAAGACCATCGTATATGTGTATATGTATATATATGTATGTATGTGTTTGTTTGTGTGTGTTTGTCCCCTCAACATCGCTTGACAACCGATGCTGGTGTGTTTACGTCCCCGTAACTTAGCGGTTCGGCAAAAGACACCGATAGTATAAGTACTAGGCTTACAAAGAGTAAGTCCTGGGGTTGATTTGCTCGACTAAAGGCGGTGCTCCAGCATTTCCGCAGTCAAATGACTGAAACAAGTAAAAGAGATACGTGTATGTATATGT
>NC_068997.1:27231311-27233327 GCF_001194135.2 Octopus bimaculoides
AAACACAAACAGACACACACACACACACACAAAACACACATACACATACACACAAACACACACACACACACATTAAAGTAGAGAGAATAGACAAACAGTTTGGTAAGACTTGACAATGACATTTAATTTGGCTATTCAATGAAAGGTTTAGATAATATCTGACAGCTGTTTCTGGAATATCCCAGCTATTGGAACATCATGTAAAGCGAAAATTCCATAAGCTGAGTATTACATCATCGGAGAGAGATTGGTTAAATATATGTAACGGTGCAAGAAAGTTCCTCATCGATGATAATTGTGTAGTTCATTACGTCTAGAAAGAGAGGAGAAATCTAATTAAATCCAGTTAAAACGGATATTCATTAGGTAAATCCATGAACTGGGAAAATAGTTTGATAGTAATCCATGACGAGGGAAAATGGATGCTACAACATTGGAACTGATAGCATCCATTTATGTGCCGACCACCGGCTTTCAAACCTCTTAAACTGCTTCGTGAAAGAGCTGTGATGCCATTCCATGAACTGAGTCTTTGTTTCGTGATTATAAAGGTAGCCCTATGTTTCATCTCCTGTCATTAAGCTAGAATGGCTGAAGAAAATAGAGAACAGGGCACAGTAACAGGGTCAACATCAGTGGCAGCAAATAGCAGCAGCGGCAGTAGCAGCAGCAACAACGACGACGACGACGACAACAGCAACAGCAACACCGCCACCACGAAACTACTGTTTCCGGTCTCTGAGCTCTGGGTATGGTCGTGGGTGACAACAATTGACAATCCCGTTATCAAGCGATGATGAGATGCCAATGGATGCCGAAAAAAAGGTAACAAGCTGTGGATGACGACAAAAAGAGGGAGATAGTGCGCAAAAACATGAAGGCGAACAAAAGATGTCCGAGAAATTTAGGAAGGACCTCACAATTCATTTACACGGCGAAGAATACACAAGTGTTCACATTCTGAAAGAGTTTCAGCTATATCTACACCAGCCTGTAATTTTAGCAGACGTATAGATGCCGTAAAGTTCCAGATTGCAAAGGCATACTTTATTGGGAAGCAGAACTCTATGCTGAACCGCAGAACAGAGTTGGACACGTGGAAATAAATCCTTGATATTTACGAGCAGTAACTGTATTTACACTCGCGTTTCGAACTCACAATTTATCGTTGAGAATACAAATTAGTATGTTTGATGAAGATGTTATAAATTCGAAAGTGTTACTTTAGCTATTTGCTACTTGGAAATAGTCCGCTATCACACCAAACATATTGTGTTAAGAGTATCTGTATAAATTTATAATTCATTTATTCCTCAATATTGAGCTTCGTTAACGAACAGCCGCTTGTTTTCGTGTCATTTATACATATGATATTTAAAGCACGAAAGCATTACATGCTTTTGCATGTGAGCAAACAAAAAAAGTTTTGTGTATGATGTTTTAAAAATATATTTTGAGGCTTTAGAAAAATCCATGTTAATTATTGAGTGCGTTAAAAAAGATTTTGTTGGTTACACATTTCGCTATTTACAAATATGATTAATAAAAATGGAGTGAACAGTTGCTTCATATATTTTTCTATAATTCTGTATTTTAAAACGTAGTTTTGTTTGAAGACTTCAAGCAATTTACGTCATTGATTCGTCATTTATTTGTTCGCAAACTCAGAAGGAAGTTAAAAAGTTTAATAACTAAGGGTGTGTAGTAACGCCTGCGCATGCGTAGTCTTACGCATGCGTAGAATTAAACAAGCAAGCGTTTCCCGCTCAATTCATTCTCTTTCTCACTGGCCAGCGATTGAGCATGGACGTGTGTTTAAAGCTGTCTCTACATCTTTCGGTCTTATACTCGACAGCTCGTTATTCTCACCTCTAAAGATGTATAACTAAAAGATATGTATGTTTATCACCTAAATAAATGTTGTTTGAGTTGTTTAGTCTGGAGTTCAGCGTTCCGTCTATTTCTTTAATTTTATAGTAGAAAGTCAGGTATACAATCTAAAGATGTATAACCCAC
>NC_068997.1:27233964-27235537 GCF_001194135.2 Octopus bimaculoides
TATATATATATATATAGTTCTATATTTAAGAGATGAGGAATTATGTACATTTATTTACATTTGACAGATATTTGTCCTCATCTTGTTTGTTGTTAACACAACATTTCGGCTGATATACCCTCCAGCCTTCTTCAGGTGTCTTGGGGAAATTTCGAACCTGGGTTCTCATTCCTAAGATATTTTTCGATGTTATTATTATTATTATTATTATTATTATTATTATTATTATTATTATTATTATTCAGGTGACCTATACATATACATATACATATACATACATATATATACATATATATGTATGTGTTCATACATGTATATACACACATATATATATACATATATATATGTATGTATACATATATACATACGTACATAATATATATATATTATGTAAATGTCATTTAATATACAAATCATTTAAATAAAAACTACTAATAATTTCATGCCGTGTAAACACGAACGATAATTCGGCAGATTTATATATCATGCCTTGAGTTTCCAAGCGATTCTTCAGGCTCAATGCACATGCTTAGTCCTATTTGAAATCCAGGGCGCTGCTCTAACGGAACAATAAACTATATTATGTAAATAGGTATGTGTTGGTGTGCGCGCTCGCGCGCGCGTGTACGTGTGTCTCACAGGTGAGAGCTTTCTACATGCAACAGCGGCCATACCCCAGGCAACGGTTTCCACAGGCCGGCTAAACCGACGGCTCTCAAGCGTTCGGTGAATTAGGTCTTGTCTACCTAAGAATGTGAAGACTGAGTCCGATGGACTGCGGGGATGGGAAACCACCAGATTAGTTCAATGGACAGGAGGGCTGACCAGCAAGCGTTGTAGAGTGCGAATAGGACACAGTGACACACGAAAGACACCGTGGCCATCCACTACATCCTGTCCTATCTCTTGTCGTTGTGACTTGATCTTGTCACTGAAATCAGATAGGAAGGGTCTAGAGAGTAATGCAGATAACGTTGCGCAATCCTCCTTCACTTTAATCCCCATGTCACGCACAAGATAAGACATCACAGCATCCTAGACTCGCCTTCAAGTTCTATGATGATGTATGTTTCTCTGTGTGTGTGTGTGTGTGTGTGTGTTGTGTGTGCATATATGTATATCTGTGTATATAGCAAGCAGATGGAGGCAACAACAATCGTTGCTTTGAATAATATATGACAGGTTGGCTAAGAAATGAATACTAGTTTCAAAATAAGAATATTTAAATTATGACAAAAAACTAAAGTAAATTTCTTCTATTTATATTTGTTACAGATATGTGTTATTAATAGTAATAACACTGTTTAGATATCAGTTACTAACAGATGTAATATTCTCATGTGTATATTAGCATATTAATATTATTATAGCTAATACTGATACTGTTAGACGTATCGTTATTCAATATTACCAACAGAGGCACACGTATACCCTCAGCATTATCTCTCAAATAACAAGTAATCAAGGAATATCACAGTTGTTTTGCATTTGGGAACGAAAAGAGATATAAACACACAGCTATTTTATAGATATGTGTGTATAGATATGTATGTATATGTATATATATATATAT
>NC_068997.1:27238806-27239284 GCF_001194135.2 Octopus bimaculoides
ACACACACACACACACACATATTCTTCGACTGTATAATCCATAAATATTTTCAACAACGTAGACTGTTTATTTACTGGGAGTGTCAGAAAACGATCTTCATAAAAGCAAAAGAAGCGCATATATTTACATATACATACATATAGCACACACACACACACACACACACATAAAGAGTAGGCGTAGGAGTGGCTGTGTGGTAAGTAGCTTGCTTACAAACCACATGGTTCTGGGTTCAGTCCCGTTGCGTGGAACCTTGGGCAAGTGTCTCCTACTATAGCCTTGGGCTGACCAAAGCCTTGTGAGGGGATTTGGTAGACGGAAACTGAAAGAAGCCCGTCGTATATATGTATGTATACATATATATATATATATATATATTTATATGTATGTGTGTGTGTGTGTGTGTGTGTGTGTGTCTGTGTTTGTCCCTCCAACATCGCTTGATAACCGATGCTGGTGTGTTTACATCTCCGTAAC
>NC_068997.1:27239853-27242688 GCF_001194135.2 Octopus bimaculoides
TTTATATTTACATTCTTACTCACCACTGCAGTTGCCAATCGGACCCATAGAAATCTGGCGTATTAAAAAGACGTTAAACCAGTTACCGCCTTGAAAACTTGAAAAATATTTGAATAGAAGTTACTTTATGAAATATTTAGAATTCGTTGCACGCACCCCCACACATATATCTACGCGGAGTAGATGAAACAGGGACAACTGACGAAGGGGTATACTCTTTATGTTGCATGTCTCGTTTCTTTGTTTGTTTTTTTCGTTGTTCGAAAAAAAGTTCGTGTTCTATGTTTTCGTTTCTCATCGTGTTCAACGTTTTTTTGATGCCCTGTATCCATATATGCATGTATATATACATATATATGTAAACATGTATATATATATGTATTGATATATGCATATATGCATATATTTATATATTATTTATATTATTATATGATCGAACGCCACGCATCCTTTTCTAAGTAAGTTTTACATACATACATATTATATAGAATTAATTTTTTCATGCTGTTCGATAAATTCTGTGCGCTACGTCGTTATAGCAATATGGTTTAAGAAATACGGGTGTACTTAAAAAAAAATTCTACCCGCATCTTTATGTCACTAGCGCCTCGAAGAAGTCGGGGTATTATCTATATTTGTTTACTGGTGCAGGCATGGTGGTGTGAGTTAGAAGCTCGCTTTGCAGCCACGACGTTTCGGGATCAGTCCTACAGCGCGGCACATTGGGCAAGTGCTTTTGACTATAACCCTGGGCCGACCAATACCTTTTGAGTGAATTTGGTTGACAGAAACTGTGTGGAAGCCTGCCGTTTATGCATCCATATACGTATGAATGAATATGTATGTATGTATTCATGCATGTATGTATGTATGTATGTATACATGCATGCATACATACATACATACATACATACATATTCGTTCATAATTATATGTACGCATATACGACAGGCTTCTATACTCACACACACACATATGCTATGTTCGTGTGTTTTTGTGTCTGTGTTTGTCAACTTTTTCCAACCGCCTGATAACCGCTGTTGGTTTGTTTACGTCCCCCTTAACTTAGTTCGGCAAAACAGACCGAAAGAACATAAGCACTGGGAGAGCATTTTGTTTGGCTAAGACCCTTCAAGGTTGTTTCTTAGCATGGCCGCAGTTCAATGAATGCAGCAAGCAAGAGATAAAAGAAAATACTCTCCGTTGTTCTTTCTTACTCGCTTCATGTGGGACCTCGTAGGATTGCCCTTGTTGTAGTGTGTTTTCTTTCTTTTTAAATCCATCTGCAAGGACACTCAGAGTTTGGTTATGCAGTTAGACATACTCCGCAAACAATGGCTTATACACTACTAGAATATACTCTGAAGAGATGTTAAGATACGTGGCTTAGTAGTTTGGGTATTCGACTCACGGTCGTAAAGTAGTGATTTCAATACCCGGCGGCGAGTTGTGTCCTGAAGTAAGACTCTTTATTCCATCTCAACTGGCAAAAATGAGAAGTACCTGTAATTCAAGGGGCCAACTTTGTCACATTCTTTGTTACGCTGTATCTCTCTGTGAACTACGTCAAGGCTACGCGTGTCCGTGGAGTGCTCAGCCACACATTAATTTCATGAGCAGGCTGTTCGGTGATCGGATCAACTGAAACCCTCGTCGTCGTAGTTATACTCTGAAGATATATAACTCTCCACAGATGGCATTCACTTGTATTATTACTACAATTTAATGGGTTAGTATTCTCCGGAGTGTGAAGTACAGATACGCTGCTTTTTCAGGAAGAATCGCAACCTGGCTCATTCCCTTCGTTACAAAAAAACGAGACCACGGCACGCTTTGATTATTCTGTTTGCCGAAAATCTTGAAACTCCACTGTTTCCACCGCCGCCGTAAACGCTACATCATTTCTAGAGAGAGATAAATATTCCTTCAACATTCTCCAAACTGAGTGCATCCACAATTACTCAAACTGTGCATCAACTTTTGGACGACAAAGTGCTCCTTGCCCTCAACAATGGTATTTCTCTCGTATACATCTATCATACCCTAAAACTGAAATTGCCTCATTTGTTTATGGCCTCCTTTTTCTCTCCCTTCTACTGCTTAGGCGATGCATATTAGATTCCTAACCCAGTTGCTTTCGTGAAAAACTCTACCTCTTCAACATCCTACAGATTTCCTTTGTTCATCATATCTCGCTCTGCCGGTATTATTTTAGGACGATATCAGTTTGTTCCATGTCCGTACCGCGTGTTCTTCCCCTCATCCCTTACATATCATTTCTTTCATTTCCAGGGTGGTCTGTGCCATCCCAACACTTTTCCCCACACCCCATTTCCTTTCGACGCAAACGCGTTTGGGGATGATGGGGGACTGTGTCGACAGTATCTGGTCTACCGAATCCTGTTGCATCAAACACACATAGCCATCTTCATTCCCAAAGAAAGAGAGAGAGAGAGAGAGAGAGAGGGAGAGAGAGAGAGAGAGAGAGAAAGAGAGAGACCCGTATATGCATATATGTGTGTGTGTGTGTATATATATATATATGATATAATATATATCCATATATATATACATATATATGTATATATATGCACATACATGTGTGTGTGTATCTATATATGTATATGTATCTATGTATTTATGTATATATATATATTTGTATTTATATTATTATATTTTAGATATATATACACATATGTTATATATACATATACATACATACATGCATACATATATATATATATACATATATATATATATATATATGTATGTATGTAATACACACACATACATATATAGAAAGAGAGAATGAGAGAGACTCTTATATGCATATAT
>NC_068997.1:27242981-27244569 GCF_001194135.2 Octopus bimaculoides
AGAGAGAGAGAGAGAGAGATAGAGAAAGAGAGAGAGAGAGAGAGAGAGAGATAGAAAGAGAAAGAAAAAGAGAGGGAGAGAATTACACACAATCACCCAACTATAAAATACACGCAGACAAAACTTCACACATACACACACATACATGTTCGTATACGCGTACATGTAACATGCAGAGGATCATTTGGGGAATCTATTAAGATGAAAGCGAGCGAAAGTGAGAGCAAGCCACGGTAAAATAATAAATGAAATAGGATGGTGTGATGATGTAATAGTATGGTGGTGTGGTGGAGAGTAATGTGATGCAGGGGATTGGAGGCTGGGTGAGAATAAGATAGGGCGGTGGCGACAAGAGCGGCGGCTCAACGTGAAAGCTGCAACGTTTCACATCCAATATGGTTAGCATTCGTCGTCAGAGGGTTGCTGTTTTTAGCGTAGCCGAATGTTATGTGATACTGTAATATTACGTGATGTGTGTGTGTGTGTGTGTGTGTGCATCTCTGTGTGTAGGTGTGTATAATATGTATATATACATGCATATGAGCACACACATGTATCAACCAACCTAAGTAGTACATCTCTGTAGAGTTACTTAGCTCTCAATTTCATGTACGTATATATTTACACACACACACACACACACACACACACATGAAATTTCTATGAGGAGGGGTTATTGTGACTTCGTAGTTTTGACCTGCAAGCCTTCCTTGGACTGTCCGACGAATGCTTGCGGGTCAAAACTTCAAAGTCACTGTCATTTCACTTCGTGTAAAGGTTTAACAAATACGTGTTCTACAAAACGTGTAGAGTGATTCTTTAGTTTTCTGCGAGAGTTCAACGGAATAGTTGACTGAATTCTGAGATCATTCAGAACAAGGAATAAGAAACCACATTGATCCTACGGAGATCTTTCATTCTCAGTTGCCTGGATTAATACTTTAAAGTTACCAACTCGAGTCATACCGATTCATAAGGAGTGGTTTCCCGGTTTCCATGGCGTATATATATATTCCCCACCTGGACGGGACGCGGGCCCGTTGCCGGATTACTCGTTTTTGCCAGCTCAGTGGACTGGAGCAATGTGAAATGAAGTGTTTTTCTCTAGAACACAACACGTCGCCCGGTATAGCAATCGAAACCACAATCTTGCGTTCATGAATCCAACACCTTAACCACTAAGCCACGCGCCTCCACGATTAATACTTTCAGTTATGGTTGCCCCAATGTGTCAAACTTCGAGCGGAGCCCGAGGGAACCTTGTGTCATTCTACCACGAAGGTTGTCTCAGTGCAACAGATGAGCTCCTGGGAGAGGCTAAAAGCACTGCGGTTCTCCTTGTGGTGTGTGCCAGAGGGCTTGCAAATCCAATGGGGGTCTTAAAAGACATGTTAGGATCCACAATGAGCAGAACTTACCTGCAGGTATTGGTAGTGCAAATCAGAGGTGCAATCTGTGTGGGTGTTTTTTCAAAACATTGTCTGGTTTAAAAAGCCACATCAGACGCCATGAAAGGGCTAAGGTGTAGGTGCAGGAAGTGGTCAAACTCTGTGTAAGGAGTAGACAACCACCATACATATATATATAT
>NC_068997.1:27244780-27245320 GCF_001194135.2 Octopus bimaculoides
ATATATATGTATGTGTGTGTGTGTATAAAGGAGGTCTACTTCTTTTCCTTTTCTTTTCTGCGATGTACAATTAATTGTGTACTACTTTGCATATTTATATCTACCGATTTTTCTCTACATCCTGAATGTTTTGTCTGCGTGTTGTGGCCTCTCACGTTGTCCAGCTATGTGTCTCTTATTTTCCACGTTCTATTTCTGTATGTCTTTGTGTGTATATATAAAGAAGGTTAGCCGAAACGGCAGTCTACTTCTCTTCCTTTTCCTTTCTTCGGTGTACAATTAATTGCATACGACTTTATTTATTAGTATATATTGATTTTTGTCTACACCCTAAATGTTTTGTCTGTGTGTCGTGGATTCTCACGTTCTTCAACCGTGTGGCTCTTATTTTCCACGTTCTATTTGTACTATCTTACCTACCTACCCACCTCCCTGCATACCTACATATGTGCGTTACATGTGCAACTATCTACCTATCCAACTGATATATATGTGTGTGTGTGTGTTTGTGTGTGCATGTATGTATATATATATATATAT
>NC_068997.1:27245843-27246820 GCF_001194135.2 Octopus bimaculoides
ACTCCGGACACGATATGATATATATCCACCTTTGCTACTACAATTACCTCCGGAAAATACCCACAAGGATTCTTTACATGGATGTTTACTGCTGGAATGAAGCTACACTCCAAGTACTGTTTCTTCCTTGTTCTTTTTTCAGCGCATCACTCTCACTTCCTACTACAAATCTCCTCTTATAGATGTAATAATCCATTCCTCTACTATTACCGTCTCCGATGAAGGGATACATTGGATTTTCCCTGAAACAGCTGTAAGACTTTATCCATAAAATATATTTCTAACTTTGCCATCGGTCTCTTTATCCTTTTTCTCTCTTTTTACACACACACACACACACACACATATATACGTTGCTCGAGATTAAAAGGTATAGTTCTTTTTATTGTTTTACTTGTTTCGGTCATGTGACTGTGGACATACTGGAGCACCGCCTTTAGTCGAAGAAACAGACCCCAGGATTTATTTTTTGTAAGCCTAGTACTTATTCTATCGGATAAATAATAATAAACTGGACACCTATGAAACCAGGAAAATCAGCAACATAAACAGAATAGCCAACCGGCAAATAGAAGAAATCCCACCCCTAAAGATGGGCTTTCAAGCAACACGGACGACCCGACTAAGAATTGTCCCCACCCTCAACACAACACTAGCTCAGATAGACAGAATACTTTATGTGGCTGCAGAGACAGAAATAAGTGCCAATTCTCTCATAGGTGTAAAACAGAAAATGTAGTATACCAATGCGACGTACTCACAAATAACCATACGAAATGATATATAGGTGCCACGAAAAGCCAAATGATACTAAGATACAACTCACACTAATCTAGCTTTAGAAATAGATGTAAAGCAAACTCTACAGGGCTTAGTAGCTACATCTGAGAATTAAAGGATAAAAAAATTAATTATAGTTTAAATGGCACATCCTAGCAATATATATATATATATAAATACATAAATATATATATATA
>NC_068997.1:27250340-27250837 GCF_001194135.2 Octopus bimaculoides
ACGAAGCAGGGTAGGGGTGCTAGGTGTGGGGTCAGGGCGGCGGTCAAGGAAGTATTGGAGGGCTGAGAGACCATCGTTGTGTGGAATCACCGTGTATAGGGATTTGATGTCCATGTTTGAATGTGTGTGTGTGTGTGTGTTTTGGTAACTCGTTCTTATAGATATTTTCGTGAGCATACACACATACATACGCTTCAATCGCACACACACACACACACACACACCTAACAACACACATGTACACTTAACCACGCACATGTACACAGAGCTACGTACATACACACATATAGAGTGTATACACTCGTATGCACGTGCACACACATGCACACACGCATGCACACGCACAATAGCACATGGGCACACTGTAACACACACATACAATAGCACAAACGCACGCAATAGCGCGTGCTCACACACATGCACACACACACCTACACACACACACACACACACACACGCACACACACACACACACACACACACACACACACACACAC
>NC_068997.1:27250847-27250998 GCF_001194135.2 Octopus bimaculoides
TAGGTACCTTAGGAATGATAGCAAAAGGGTGCTGATTGCTACCTAGCTCAGATACTAGGAAACCCCAAAATAGCAGAAATTCAAAAGATAGTGCTCATAGGAATACTGTCTATGTAATCTCAAATTTTAAAACAAACTCATAATTTTCTTA
>NC_068997.1:27251008-27253583 GCF_001194135.2 Octopus bimaculoides
ACCACCACCACCACTACCACCATCATCGCTGCTGCCTCTACCACAACTGCTGCCGCCGCTGCTTCCACCACCACCACCACCACAAAAATCATGCCTCCTCATTGATATGACTACCAATCGACATAAATGTATCTGTCAAGACCTACCAAAAACTGAGTAAGTATAAAGATCTTGAAATAGAAATTGGCAAAATGTGGAACCTCAAGACTAAAACAACATCTGTTGTCATAGGTACCTTAGGAATGATAGCAAAAGGGTGCTGATTGCTACCTAGCTCAGATACTAGGAAACCCCAAAATAGCAGAAATTCAAAAGATAGTGCTCATAGGAATACTGTCTATGTAATCTCAAATTTTAAAACAAACTCATAATTTTCTTAAACATTCTCTAGAACAATACTATGTACAAAACCAAATATATAATGCCCCAGGCATAACACCAACTTGAACTTCTAACTTGTCTCTTGAGGTCTCTGGGTGAGACTTGGAGCCAACTTGTACAAATACAAAGCAAAAGTCAAACATATAATGATACACCTTCTATTGTCATGGAAGCTTGCAAATTCGCAAGGGAACTTGGCATTAACCCTGAATTAGATGAAGAACCTAAAACCACTGCTACGAATAAAGCAAAACCAGTCAAACAGACTTCAAAAAAGAACGGGCAGAAACAAATTTAGGCGCGGTGGGCAGTATATACTTCGAAGCTGATGTAAACCAAACAACAACCCATCAGTGGATGAGAAGCTCAGAACTGAAAGCAGACACTGAAGGTTTCATATTGGCGGCACACGATCAAAGCTTGCTTCCCAAAAACTACCAGGCAACGTTCTTTAAGATAGTTTTGACCCTAAATGCAGATTCCGCGATAAATTTGATGAAACAATAGACCATTCTCGTCTCGAGATATCCTGTGCTGACACCAAACAAATACAAAAATCGCCATGATAGAGTAGGAAAGCATTTACATTGGAAAATATGTAAACACTACAAAATCAGCACTCCTGCTTACTGGTATAAACATCCCACTGAGCTAGTAGTTGAAAGTAAAAATGTCACGATCAGACATAGACATTAAAGACAGAGGAAAATACTTGTAGACTAATAGATATAAGTATTCTCACTGATAAAAATATATCTGTAAAGGAATTTGACAAATTAAGTAAATATAAGGACCTGGAAATTGAAATACAAAAGATGTGGTATCTTAAAGTGAGAACTATTCCTATTATTGTGGGTGCTTTAGGTATGATAAGAAAGGGTTGTCAGAAACATCGAGATAATATCCCTAGAGAACCATGTTTCGGAGTAATCCAAAAGATTGTGCTGACAAGTACTGCCCACATCCTTGGAAAAAATTAAAATGTCTGTACTGTATTACCTCTAGAAAACATCCCTGCTAACTAATAATGTCATAGTTATATGAGGATGATGATATTAATAATGATGATGATGATGATGTGTTTTACTTAATAATTATCCTACTTCTTCTCCTCCTCCTATTCCTCCTCCTCCCCCCCCCCTCCTCCTCCTCCTCCTCATTATTATTATCATTATTTATTCGGTTGTCTTATTTTTATCACATGCTTTCACTGTGTGCCTTCGGTATGTGCTGTGGTTTTTGCGATGCTCTTATTATTACTGTATTGGAAGTGTTTTACGTAAGATGTTTGCGGTGCTTAGTAGTGTTATTTGCTAGTCCTGGTGTTTTTGTTATGTATTTGTCTGAATTTTTTTTTGATCATACCTAATGCGCCTATTATGATAGGAATTGTTTCTGTTTTTAGACTCTACATTCGAGTTACCTCTATTTCCAGGTTTTTATATTTTGAAAGTTTCTCCACTTCTTTTAGAGAAACGTTGTCATCTGTTGGTATCGATACATCTATTAGAAAGCATTATTTTCTTGATGATCTCTGACAACTATATCCGGCCAATTGGCCTTAATTTCTCTATCTGTATGTATTGGCATATCTCGTAGTATGGTTGCTTTCTCATTTTCAATTATTATTATTGAGTGAGAGAGCAATGCATGTCATCAAAGTGACACTAGGGTGCAAATATACAACACCCAACATACCCATTATGACTACCTGTCTGATAAAGGGCACACCAGGTATATGCATCACAACCATATGTGCGCGACATGGTGACTTTATATCAAGATAAACAGCGCATGACCTTGCAGGTGAGGCATAGTTAGAATTTTCTTCATGTCGAGTAGTCCATCCTGTTCAAAAGGTCCCTGAATGAATGTTGTTTAAGGATGATGAACGAAACACCCATGTTTCCAGAGGTAAATTATTCAAACTTCAAAGAATTCATCTGATCCACTAATAGTCATGCTCAACTAATTAAGGTCAAGCAAGTGACAAGTAAATATGTGGTATTGAGCAGAATATTTGCTGTAGCCCATCTTTTACACCAAGACAAAACATTTACATAATAACATGATCAGAAGTCATGAGAGCCAGTAATAATAATAATAATTATTATTATTATTATTATTATTATTATTATTATTATTATTATTATTATTATTATTATTATTATTATTATTATTATTATTATTATTA
>NC_068997.1:27254044-27255814 GCF_001194135.2 Octopus bimaculoides
ACCAGTCCTTTATATTATTATTATTTTTATTATTTTTATAAAGGCAGTGAGCTGGCAGAATCATTTGCATGCTGGGCAAAATGCTTAGCAGCATTACGTTCTGAGTTCAAATTCTGCCGAGGTCGACTTTGCTTTTATCGTTTCGGGGTCGACGAAATTAATGCTAGTTACACAATGGGCTCGATGTAATCCCCCAAAATTTCAGATCTCGTGTCTATAGTAGAAAAGATTATTATTATTATTATTATTATTATTATTATTATTATTACTTCTTACCTTCGTTTTCTGGTTGTCTTTATTCAAATCAACTTCATAAGCCCACTGTTCTGTCGTCACCTTGTTAATCACAAGTTGATATTCCTGGGCGTAATTTTCTAACCATTCTTCAGGGGTCAAAGAGAGCGCCATGCTGATTAGCAAGATCAAAACGGTGGCTTTCAGGTGATATTTCGGATACAGCATGATGAATATCACACAGCAAAAGTAAATTATTAGTGTGGTTTAATATTTGAGCTTCAGTCATACGCATACACACACAGTAGTAAAGTGCGGTTCGATTTAAGGTTCTTTAAAAACTGAACAACATCTGACTGTCTTGTGTGCGCGCTTACACTACCACGTGCCCACTTACGTACACGCCACTTTTATTGCTTGAATGTGTTTGTATGTGTGTATCAATATGTGTATATATGTATATGTATATGAATGTATGCGTCTATGGATGTATCTTGTAAGTATTTGTGCGAGAACGTGTATGTATGTGTTCGTATGTGAGTGTGTGTTTGTGGATACATACATACATACATACGTACATACATACATACATACATACATACATACATACACACACACGTATGTGTATGTACATACGTCGATATATCTGTATGTATGTATATATATACACACACACACACACACACACACACATATATATATATAAATATATATATATACTTGTTGCACATTTCATGTGCTTACTCCGGTATATATATATATATATATATATATATACACATATATATATATACATATATACATATATATATGCTCACAAACACCGCCCCACCTCTAGGCCATGACACTCTTACGTCTAATCTATTACTCAAACACGCACGCTCTCGCCAACACACACATACACGCATAAAAACACACACACACGCACACTCACTCACTCACTCACACACTCATTATCACATGTATCTCTCTCTCTCTCTCTCTCTTTCTCTCTCTCCCTCTCTCTCCCTCTCTCTTTCTCTCTCTCTCTCTCTCTCTCTCTCTCTCTCTCTCTCTCTCTCTCTCTCTCTCTCTCTCTCTCTCTCTCTCTCTCTCTCTCTCTCTCTCTCTCTCTCAGTATCTCCTTTCAAACCTTCCCCGCTTCACACATCCATTAATCTTCTTCGAACTCTCACCTTTCTTTATACATTATCTCCTACCCAACCGTCTTTCCCATCATCACCTATTCACTCACACTCACTCCTCACTCACTAGGTCTTTCCTCACCTTCCTTTTTACTTTCTTACACTTTCAGTCTCTCACACCACTCTCTCGTACTCCCCCTTCTCTCTCTAACTCCCTGTCGTCCTCCACTCTCGCTCCCACTATCTCTCTCTCATTCGCCATCGCTCTCTCCCCTTTCTTACTCCCTCTCTCTATCTTCCCTATTTTCATTACGTCTATAACACTCCATCTCCCTACTTCAAACTTATCTCTTCTCTTCCTTCTCCTGCTGGACTCCTCTTCTATCTTACCCTCCTCCTCCTCCTCCTCCTC
>NC_068997.1:27257337-27267282 GCF_001194135.2 Octopus bimaculoides
TAAATAAAATTTATTAATGAGGGTAGAAATTGATATTAATCAATTAAAACCAGTGGTCTAGCATATTAAAAAATCCGAAGATTAAAATTATATTACATACAAAAATAAGAGGAATGACCAGCAAAAGTGGACTCCTATATGCTAGAAATAGATGCCGAATCATCTAACCATGAAAAATATGTTCTCAGTAAAAATTTAGCGACACAACAGACTGTAAAAGGGCCAGACAAATGAAAAAATACTAAATAAAAAAACGATTAACCTACGTACCATGGTTTCACCTGTTAAAATTTACATAAGTAGATATCTGCAGGATCATCAGCGTAGTCTGTCGATTTATAAAACATAATTTCCAGAACTAGACAAGACGTTCTATTTCTAGCATCTATTTCTATTTCTAGCATCTACTTCTATTTCTAGCATCTATTTCTATTTCTAGCATATAGGAGTCCACTTTTGCTGGTCATTCCTCTTATTTTTGCATATATATATATATATATATATATATATATATATAGATGCTCGTCGTATATTATATATATAAGTCTATGTGTGTGTTCCTTTGTGTCTGTGTTTGTTACCCATTCCGCCATCGCTTGATGACTGGGTTTGTTTTGTTTTCGTCCTCATAACTTAACGGTTCGGCAAAAGAAGTCGATGGGGTAAATACCAGACTTAAAACAAAAACGTAAGTAGAGACCGATTTGTTTGACTAACCCCCTTCAAGTCAGTGCCTCAGAATGGCTGGCACGTCTGTCATGTTAACAAAAGATGTGGCTTTGTGTTCCACGGGAAGCCTTCACCTTCTATCCAATCAAGATCTGTTTCCCCCCCCCCGCAACCCAGTATTCTACAGGTTATTATCTATTCAGGTTTCTCCCCTCCAAACAAAGATATATCTGCAATTATGACCTTTGTAATTTTTTTGTAGTTGCTGTAGTTATCAGTAGCATAAGATATACGCCAGTATTTATGACTGAGACAAATATCTCTTGTGCTTAGTTATCACAAATAGATCATAGTTATCTGCTATTGTTCCGGCAAATACGCTAACTCATAACTGATAAAGCTTGTTGAAAAAAGGTCAACAATATCACCGGCTGCTTTATAAGTTTAGAAGGAGGAGAATAAGGATAATGATGATGACGATGATGATAATAATGATGATGATGATGGTTATGATAACGATGATGACGATGATGATAATAATGATGATGATGATTATGATTATGATGATGATGATGATGATGATCATAGGCCCGAAATTTTGGTGGAGACGGTTAGATGATTGCATCTAACCGGTACTTATTTTATCAACTACGAATGGATAAAAGGCAAAGTCGACCTCGGCGGAATTTTAATTCTGAATAAAAAGAAGAAATGCTGCTAAGCGTTTTTATTAAAAATGCCTTTCAAGTGTTTATATTTTTCGCTTTCTTTGTTTATGATGTTCTTATTTTTGTTGTAACAGCCGCCTAAGCAACCGACTAGCAACTTGTTACATTGTTAGATATGGACAGTTAATTTTCGAACTGTATGCTAGCTGAAACAGGTCCTCATTGTAACAAGTATATGCATTAAATTTACTTGGATATGTTGTTCGTCAACTTTTGTTTATGTACAATTCTCACTTCTGGGAATAACATTACAATCATCAACCATTTTGGGTTCAACAAATATCACCTTTTTAAAATCTTTTAGTGAAAAGAAAAGAACTGTACTCTTTACAGGACTTCTGAGACCGGTGAGAGAGAAGCAGAGAGAGAGAGAGAGAGAGAGAGAGAGAGAGAGAGAGAGAGAGAGAGAGAGAGAGAGAGAGAGAGAGAGAGAGATGCAATATTATCAAATATCCTCAAATCAGAGTCTCGACTCGAATGCTTGCAAAAGAATGGAGTCTGCTTAAGGCACCCAAATGACCAGTGCTGATAGATTACATCTAAAAATCAGATAAGCCATAGCAGGATTTGAACATGGAACGTAAGGATGAGGAACAAAAACAGCACGGTATCTAGTGCGACGTTTTTACCGTTCTGCCAATCTTTTCCTCTGGATTGGGGATTTTTTTATCGACTACTGAAAGGATGAAACTCAAAGTTGACCCAATGAACAAATACCAAGGGATCATTCTATCAGATGTTCTTATGACTCTGTCAATGTGTTCTTTGTTGGCGTAATTGTTCTGAGGTGAAAATATTTAGCTATGAGTGCAAACAGTCTCAGCACATCTTCATTTCTATACGTCTTGCACTCATTTCTTCTAAGAAGAAGGGATTTAGTTTACTTCTATAAATACAGCTAATACGGCTCCGTTCAGCAAATTTGATGTCTTTTTATCAGTTCTTCACCGGATGTTATTGACGTCTTGTCCAGCCATATTTTTGTAACGATTTTCTGTTCAGCAAATATCACTAAGATCTTAAATAAAAGTTCTCCTCAGTGAATATGACCCGAAAAATAACGAGTTATTTAATAAGTTATGGAGTTAATGACGGATGTGGTTGCAATCGAAAACCTAGCAAATAGTCACCCATGTCAAACAATATGAGCGAAAATATGAATAAAATAGAATAAAAGAGAATATAAAGAAGATTTAAGAATAGAAAAGATGAAATTACTGGGTATGACTATAATCTACACCTAGTGATTAAAACATTTTAATATTAAAGTTATTCCTATGGACCAACGAAAGACTCTTTCAAAGATAAGTAATCACGTATTTAATCAAAACTCCTACGAACATTGTTTATTATAGCACAAAACGAACAGCTTTGTCTGGCAGCCAGTCAACAAATACGCTGGCAGACCAGAACCACTCCTTGTGCAGGTAAAAAGACGAAAGCTTGCCTAGTATAGTTACGTTGCCTCTTTTTCTCTACCGCCTCCCGCACCACCCCCTTAGACACCAGCGCCCACCTGGATCCTCTCAACGCCCACCGTGGGGCGGTAGCGCCCACTTTGGGAACCTATAAGTTAAGGGATCTTGATTGATTTCATTGATTTACTACGTTCTTAACATCACCATGTTAGACGAAAAACCTATAAGCAGCAGTCAGAATATTTGTGAAAGAAAGTATGCACTCTGTGAGGTCTGCTCAGCATCCAAACAAACAAAATGGACAATACAAAAAACATGCGGAAGAAAATGGAAAATAAAATAAAATTTCTTTCAATCTTTAATAAAATTGATAACGGAAAAGCATAACAAAGATATGGCGGTGTAGTAAGAAGTTAACCTCCCAACCACATGATTCCAGGTTCAGTCTCACTACGTGGCACCTTGGGAAAGTGTCTTCTACTATGGTCTCGGGTCGTCTACCAAAGCCTTGTGAGTGGATTTGGTAGACGGAAACTGAAAGAAGTCCATCGTATATATAGGAAGGGGTATCCAAAAATAACCGAAAACATTCTCTGTGGAACAAATCCGTTGTAGCTCAGGCTCCCGCCGCTAGAAACCATTTGGTGCGACTCTCTGGCATCAGTTTGCCGACCGGCGTCGTCGGTTTAACTGGTATTGTCACGTGGTGCGTCTTTGTTTTGCAGTGCTTCTTCCCTGATCATCGATTTCTGCGATGGCTGAAACGAAGGAACAGCATGCTTCCATGAAATCCTGTTATTTAAGTACAAAGACCTAGAAATAGAAGTGACCAAGATGTGGGGAATGAAAAGCTGGTATGAACATCATCCTGGTATGAACTGGTATGAACATCATCCTGAGCCAGTCGTTGAAGGGTAAAATGTCACTATCCTATGGAATTTTCCAGTCAATACTGACAGAACGATCCAGGCTAATCGACCAAACATAATCATTAAGGGCAGGGAATACAATATTTGTAGACTAGTAGATATAACTGTTCCCACTGACAAAAATATATCTGTAAAGGAATTTGACAAGTTAAGTAAATATAAGGACCTGGAAAATGAAATACAAAAGATGTGGCATCTTAAAGCTAGAACTGTTCCTGTTATTGTAGGTACCCTAGGCACGATAAAAAAAAAGGGGGTGAATGTCAGAAACATCTAGATAAGATCCCAGGAGAACCATGTCTCAGAGAAATCCAAAAGATTGTGCTGACAAGTACTGCCCACATCCTTAGAAAAACCCTATCTGTGTTGTATTACATGAAGATATTTCGCTAATGCCACTGCCACTTCCCCCTCCCTAAGCTTTTAATCCTTCACTCGTCCTAGGACGCTGGGTGTGTCTCGGCAAGTGATTGTAACAAACATGCAGATTAAAAGTTAAAATAAATAATAGGTAGACACTTCAAAGTCATTGTCTTGCGGAGCTATCAGTGATAGTACGACAGACGAGTCAAGAATAATAAGACGCGGAATACCACCAGAACATAATAGTGGCGACAAGAATATTACAGTACCGACAACAACATAATAGTGGCGACAAGAATATTACAGTACCGACAACAACATAATAGTGGCGACAAGAATATTGCATTGCCGACAGCATACAGGTGGATGAGGATCCGCATTATAACAGTGGTGACGAGAATATAAACAATTCACGCGGTAACGTTGAAAAGAAAATCTTTTTTCACGAGAAAATATACAATTCGAGCAGACGACGTTGAAAAAATTCTCACGTGGAGAAATTAAAAACTCGACAGAGGAGTAACAAACATTTATGTTGAAAACAAGTCTAATTCTGAGGAAACTGGCAACGACAGAACACGAGAAATACTGTAAATTCATATTGCCTAAAAAAGTTTCTGACATAATCTTCACGGACACAATTGACATTTTATGTAAGAGGTTCAATGAAAAGACATCGTTATTCAACACATGTTGGAAATGTTTGAACATGGAGAAAAGCGATGACAAAGCCTTTACCACATATGCCGATAGAGTGAACAAAGAGTGCGAGAGATTTAAACCGGATAAACTAACTCCAGACTCGTTCAGGTGCCTGACTTTTGCTCAGGGACTTACTGCTAAAAAGGACACAGTCAGAAAGAAAATTCTCGCAAAGCTAGAAATGAACCAGGATATCTCTCCAGAAACTGAGAAGAGTGCAATATGATATTAAAAATAAGACACAACATAGAAGAAATCCAACGCAGAGATGGTTTACAGTCAAAACCAGTGCGAAAAAAATCGGAAGACGGATAAAGTGTTTCACAAAAAGCACGAGTTATATCAGGAGATAAACCCATGTATGGCATGTGGTGGTAGGTATCTGAGAAAAGAGTGTCCGTTCAAAAAACCAAAGTGTTTTCGTTGTGGGAACATAGAACACATTAAATCGCACTGCAGAACAAAAATGACGAAATATTGGAAAAAACGAGAAAAACTAAATAGTTTATCATCAGAGAAAAAAGTTTGTACAACGAACAGAAAATTCACCAAAAGACGGACAAAATGCTGGTAAGCATTTTACCAGGCGTGCTATGGATTCTGCTTGCTCACCGCCTTCATAATAATAACAATAATAATAATAATAATGATGATGATGATGATGATGATAATGATGATGATGCCTCGAACCCAGTCCTCGAACGCACTCCTTCTTCGAACTCACAAATGTTAACAAGTGAGATAGAGACAGGCAGAAGCAAGAAAAATGCCGCTGTTACTTGAATACTATACAAATATGTCTTTAAAAAGACTTTTCTTTTAAATTTACCAAAATTTAATTTTACAATAATTTTTCAAAAATCTATTATTCATATTTACTGTTGAAAAGATCTCAAGGATCGAAACCGGTTCTGTAATGTTCTTTATAAAAGTATTTTAGCATTTTCTACTTTGTCTTTTTTCCATATATATCTACCCGTGTGTTCCTCTTCAACCTTTTACACACGCACACACACACACACACACACACACACACACACACACACACACACACACACACACACACACATATATATATATATATATATATATATATATATATACACATACATAATGCATACATACATACATACATACACATCTATGTATGGTAGGATGTACATATGTATGTACGTTTTGGCGAGGGAGAAAAGAAACAAAATAAAGGTCACATTAAAAAAAAAAATACCACGTATCATATAAATGCCATAAATATTTGCGCAAAGTAATTAAATAATATTTTGATTTGTTTGTTTATCCTCATTACATTACATAGAATGACAACACAGTTTATATGATGACATTACACTTATGTGAAAAGATAAAGCACGTTTTTATTCAATATCTTTATACAAACAATGGTTCACTTAAGATGTTTGCTTATGTGAATGTGTGTGTGTGTGTGTGTGTGCACGCACACGTAAGCGTATTTGTGTGTATATGCCTGTTTTTCTATTTGCGTGTGTATATGTGTGAGTCCATCCTGTCTTCTTTTCCTCATACACACATACTCATACCGGATGCAGTATATGTAGTTACACGTTATGGCAACAATAATTTACCCATTATTCAAGCACAAATTGAAATACTCTTATCGCAAAAACAGTTGCAAATATATAACGCTTCCTAACATCCTTTCTTTTTTGTTTATCCTTATTTAAATATGGTAACTCAAACAGAACATGAACAAATTGTAGCATTGAAAATGACCGGTATAATGAATTAAGGACTTTGGCGAAAGCAAAGGGCAGCCATTTTGAATTGTAAATATATGTAAAATATTGTAAATAAATCCTGGGTGTTCGGGGTAAATTTGACGAAATTTTATGTCTCCTTTTTTAGGAACAGCTTGATGTATTGGCGACAACATCAATGGAGAGCATAAATATTAAAGTTGTAGTTGAGAAAAAGTTAGCTGAGGTGGAGGACTGGAAGCCATCGGAATACAGGAAAAGAGTTACCTGTATCAGGGTGATTCGAGTCGAATATCAAAATGCTAGCATCGCGACTGCCGCTCAATGCTCTGTGAACACTGTAAAGGCTGTGAGATGTGATTATGAAGCCATGGCCTGCAGGAAGGGGTATGGCAGGCGTTCTGACTGTCTGCACATCGGAATTCCGCTGTTAACTACAGGACAAGATGATGCAATATCCGAGCAAGGGAATCCGGGTTTTGACGAAAGAGATGGATTTCGGCGTCACCCTCATGAAACTATCCTTAAATGGGGATCTTCGCTATCACTCGTACAAAAAGCGAAAGAGATAAATTTTTACAGCCAAGACCAAGGAGAACTGCATGACGAAAACAAAGGAGATCCCGAACAATCTGAAATATCGTGTTGAGCCAGGTATGATCTGGTTCCTCTCAAATGAAAAGAACTTCTGCCAGGATCAGTTGCACAGCACTCAGAACAAGTAGCTTACCTGCAAACATGTGATGAAACCTAAGTTCCCCAAAACTGTGATGGTCTTTGGGGTGTGACTCCAGTGAGGCTGACGTCATGCCGACGTACATGTTTGAACACGGCTATATGAAACTATATGAAACTATATAGACGGCTATATGAAACTATTTGAGTCTGTGGTCAATCTCTGACTGGAGAAGGTTGCTGCTGGAAGGTCATGTGTGGCAGTAGCATTCGTCTCCTTGCCATATCTCTGGAAAGAGTCAGAAGTGGTTGTTGGAGAATTTCCACGACTTCACCAGTAACAATTTCTAGTCTCATAATTACCCCGATTGTGAAGGCGCATGGTTCAGCGGTTAGAATGTCAGGTTCACAATCTTGAGGTAGTGAGTTTGATTCCTGGACTGAGCAAGACACTTTATTTCACGTTGCTCCAGTTCACTCAGTTATAGAAATGCGTTGCAACGTCGCAGGTGCCAAGCTGTATAGGTCTTTGCCTTTCCTTTTGATAACATCGATGGCTTTCCCTTAGATAATATGGGCGACTGCTGGTCTTCCATAAACAACCTTGCCCGGAATTGTGCCCCGAGGGGGAACTTTCTAGGTGCAATCCCAGAGTCATTCATGACCGAAGGGGGTCTTTACTCTTTTACTCTTATCCAATTCCTCCGATTGTAAACCCATGTATCAGTATGTACTATGTGTGAGGCACTGTTGAGAAAGGCACAAATCATTCTGCCTGTAATACGAAGACGAAGCTGGTGACCAAAATCAAGGAAGTGTTGAAAATCTCAGGGACACAGTGAGAAACACATGCACCAGGTTCCGGAATCGTACTGAGGCCGTAGAAGAAGCTAGGGGTGGCTACTTTGAGTAAGCTGTTATCTCCCAGCAATAATCTAGTTGATGTTTTTTGATTTTTAAAACTATCTTTTATCTTTGGATGGTGTTTTCCTTTTATGCCAACTGTCAAATTTAGACCGAACACCTTGTATGTCCCTACAACAAAAGATCGCCATATCAAACCTTCTATAGTGTCTTTATGAATCGATTGTTTTTCTTTCTTGTTCGTTTTTTTTTTTTTACATAGCCCCTTTTTGAAAAGTACCTTTGGTGGAACTCCGTTTCACGGGATTGATAAACAAAACAATAAAAACAACAGCAATAACAACAACGATGACGACAATAACAAGAATAACTATAATAGCAACAACAATACTAAATACCAGAACAAAAAGAAGCAAAAGAAAAACGAATTAAACAATCGAAACAATGCGACAATCAAACAAAATACGAACATAAATTGTTTGGTTTATAATGTCAGCATGTTCGTGTCAACTATAAATTAAAGGTTTAATGTGACATACAGACAGACAAACAATAACCTTTACATCGAACAATATTCACGACTATCCCCAAAGAATTTTGTTTGTGTGTGTTGTTGATTTTTGTTGTTCTTTTTCGTATTTGTTTTTTTGCAACTTTCAAAGTCCGCAGACGACACAATAATAATTGGAAAAAAAACAAAAAACAAAACAAACAAAAAACAACAACAAAAAAAACAACAAAAAACAAAACAAAAACAAAAAAACAAAACGAAAACAAAATAAAACATCAATTAAATAAATAAATGAATGGATAAAAAATATATGTTGAAGCGTGAAATTCCTCTCCGAAAATAATGGTAAATAATTTGTTATAATGAATCTATTGACACGGTTTTTAGTTATAGTTTCATATGATAACAGTATTAAATGAGATAAGTTAAATGGTGGCTGCCTCTTTTATATCACGACTGTGTGTAAATGGTAGGTATTTATGGGTATGTATGTATTTATGTATGTATGTGTGTGTGTATACGTGTGTGTCTGCGTGTGTATGTATGCATGTGTGTATTTATGTAGTTATGTATGTGTGAATATATATGTATATATATGTGTGTGTGTATTATGTTATGTACTTATGTATGAATGAATGTATGCCCCAGTGTGTAAACGTGAGAGTAAGGGAGAACCAATTTTAGGGAGTGTGTGTGTGTGTATATGCGTGTATTTATATATATACACGAGGGGTAGCCAAAAGTAACCGGAAACGTTTTCTGTAGGACAAACCCGTTATAGTTCGGGCTTCCGCCACTAGAAACCACGTGATGCGACCCTCAGGTATCAGTCTGCCGACTTGCGTCGTTGGTTTAACTCGTACTGCCACGCGGTGCGTCTTTGTTTTGCAGTGTTTCTCCCCTATTCGTTGATTTTTACGATTGCTGAAATGAAGGAACAGTGCTTTCATGAAATTCGGTTTCCTGCTTGCAGCAAAATTTGTGCCTCGCTTGCTCACGAAAGATGAAAAGCAGTCACGGCTGAATACGTGAACTGAAAGAACAGTTGGACCTCTTTTTTTCGAAGGTCATTACTGGTGACGAAAGCAGGTGCAACAGAATTTGCAGATGTGGAAGAGGCGCAGAAAAACACGACGGAGGCGTTAAAAAGCATCACTTCACATGATCTCCAGCACTGCTTCGAATAGTGGAAAATTCGCCTGGACCGATGCATTGCTTCAAATGGAGAATGCATTTAAGGCGATAAAAGTGTGAACATGCAAAACTAAGAGAATAAGATATATTGCAAAATTCCGGTTTCTCTTGGGTCTCCTTTCGTATATATATATATATATATATATATATATATATATA
>NC_068997.1:27268246-27269244 GCF_001194135.2 Octopus bimaculoides
AACTTATTTTGGGGCTGTCAGAGGTTTGGTCTATATATTTCTTTGCTTCTCTTGATATCATTCCAAGTGTCCCAATAATAACACTAACACGATTTTTGTCTTTGGGTAGCAACTGTTATTTCCAATGTGCTTACCCCTACAGAGTATAAAAAATATTTCTTTCAAGCGTTACTTTTATTCAAGCCCCAAAGAATCCCTCTCCCACGATTCCTGCTCATGATCAGAGATGCACTCATTGTCATCTACTAAGGGACATGCTCAAGTGGTTATGGTCAAGCAATTGATAAGCAAATCTGTGGCATTGAGCAGAATATTTGCTATAACTGTATTTCTGCCCCAGCAACGCAGTACTGAAACTGTCCTGTCTGAAATGTAATGGAAAATAATGTAGTTTTAAAACAAAAGTAAAGTGTGAAGGGAATAGTAGTCATTTCCTTTGATTTCTAGACAGAAACAAATAGAAAATAACACTTTCTGACCAAAGACAAAAAAAAAAAAAGAAAAAAAGAAAAGAAATCTGTTATTCATTTGAGAACATTTCAAGTAAGTCAAATGGCTACATTATAGCTTCCTCATTAGCTCGGTCTTTTGCATTTCATATTGTATTTCATGCGCTGTTAAATCTCGTGCATGAACCGTTATCTAACTGCTATTAAAGTTGATGAAATATTTAAATGATCTTCTTTCTCCAGAAACTTGTTTTCTATTTTCATTTCATGCAGTTCGAACTTCCTGTAAGCCTTACAAACAAAAAGTATTAAATGTCCCAACGAACAACAAAAATGAACAGTAAAAGTAAAATAAAATTTTTTAAATGATACAACTATCTGTAAAAGAAAGAGGTACATCACGTGATAAATATATATATACTGAAGTTTATTTTATATAGCTTTTATTGTTTAAAATTAAATAAAGATGATGAAAAAATAATAAAAGAAATTCAACAAAAGGCTCCGTTCAAAATGCCAGAAGAAAATAGCGAACACAAAACACACAAA
>NC_068997.1:27269641-27271282 GCF_001194135.2 Octopus bimaculoides
ACTGGACAGAAGCCGCCGCGTTCACCTCGTTGACAACATTCTCAAGGAAATCATCGCCAAAGCCTGATGGAACATTTACCTCATTCTGGTGAGTTAAAAAGGAAACAGAAAAGAATAGAATATATAAAGTTATATATCTGAAATGATTGCATTGATTGTTGTTGTCATAGAAAATATGCAACATTTTTTCAGAATTTATTGTCTTATGTTGATACAAATCGAATACTTATATACAAGACGGTATCAAGAAGTTCCTGGACTAGTTATGTTTTATCAGAAATAACTTATTTATCAAAAATTTAGCATCATCACATTCGAAATAGTTACCTTGTGCAGCAATACACCGGTCCCAGTGTTCCTGACACTTTTGGAATCCAGTCTGGAAGTCGTTTTCCATCAGCAAGTCAAGGACCTTCTGCGATTCGATTTTGATCTCGACAACGGTGTTAAAAGGACGATCTTGGGGAAGGTGCTAAAACTGGCGAATAGGGCAGGGGTGGAAGCGATACCATGTTACTTTTGACAAAAAACTCACGAGGGAAGAAAGCTCGATGAAAGATCCAATCATCTGTGCTCCACAGATCCAGTCGGTTTTGCCAAATGTTCTCCTTTAAACACTTTCAAACGTTACACTAGAACTTTCGATTGACAGTCTGGCCCAGGAGGACAAATTCTCGATGCACAATACAACATTTCCGGGGTTGACGCTCGTGGCAGGTCTTCCAGATCACTCGTCTTCCAGGTATGTTCTTCTGCTTTTGAAATGCCTTTGCCAATTGAAATATTACGTACTACCCAGTGCCTAGTCACCGTAAGCTTGCCGAAGCGTATTCAATGTCTCTCAAGTTTAATGTAAAATTTCATGTTGTCTCACTGTTTCAACCTCCTGTCCACGACAAAATCGCAATACTATAATATACACTTGATCACAAAAACACAAATTTTACAATTTTCGAAGTAAACACAGTGATGTCACTCGGTAGTCTGCCTCTTGAAGGTCACTGCTAGCTCTCACTGCTCATGCAACTGTGTGCTGCCATCTGTTGGCGCGCTACAGAACTAGCCCAAGAACTTTTTGATATCACCTCATATGTCTGTCTGTCTGTCTGTCTGTATGTATGTATGTATGTAAGTATGTATGTGTTTGTGTATGTGTGTGTGTGTGTGTGTGTGTGTGTGCTGTTTGCATTTATGTAAGCATGTTTACATGAATGCATGCATATATGTGAACGCGTTTTCGCATATATTTTTATATATGTATGAATGTATGCACATGTTTATGTATATATGCATGCGTATGAATGTATGTATGTATGTATGTATGTATGTATGCATGCATGTATGTAAGTATGTATGTATGCATGTATGTATGTAGCTTTATACATACATGCATACATACATACATATATATATGCATACACACACACACACACACACACACACACACACACATATATAAACTTTGTTTGTAGATTAACAAGGCAACCAATGGTTTCATGTAGATAATCTCCACAATTCTTCATGCGATTCACTCAAGGAAGTTGGTATTTGTTTCCGCTTTGAATGAGAATATACAACATTATGTGCAGCAATATGGAACTTCAAAATACATATACATATATATATATATATATATATATA
>NC_068997.1:27272284-27273199 GCF_001194135.2 Octopus bimaculoides
TATATATATATATATATATATCGAAGTGTTAGTTCAAAGCAGTGTTTAGGCATGAGCAGAATTTAGGTTAGTTGAAATATATTTTTGACATATTTCAACTGCTAAAATGCAAATGCACTGCAGTTAGTGTGGAGAATATATCTCTCTTATGGTAAAAAGGTTACGACAACAAAGGTTCCAGTTGATCCGATCAACGGTACAACCGTTGTGGAATTAAAGAGCAAAGGGAGATTCAGTGTGATACAGAACGTGACAAGGCTAGCCCTTTCAATTACAGGTACAACTCATTTTTTGCCAGCTGAGTGGACTGGAGCAATGTGAAATGAAGAGTTTTACTCAAGGACATTATGCACCGCTAGGAATCGAACTCATGACCTTACGATCATCAGCTGAATACGCTGACCACTAAGCTATATGCCTTCACACATACATACATACATACATACATACAACAAAACATACAAATCTGCACATATACATACATAATACATACATAATACATACATACATACATACATACATACATACAAATCTGCACATATACATACATACATATATACATACACTACATACAAAAATACCCTGTTGCTGATGGTGAATTTCCAATGAACGAGCCTTGGCTCTAGGTTAGAGACCGGTTCTTTCTCTATTGGCAAGAAATCTTGAAATAAAGCTGAATAATGACATAAATACAAACATACATAGATTGTCACCATGACAAACTTTATGATAATAATAATAATAATAATAATAATAATAATAATAATAATAATAATAATAATAATATTAATAAGGTCTCTAACCATCACTTTTATGGCATTAACAATGACATGGACACTGTCAATTCCACTCTTTATGCCAAGTGTTGTTGATTTTGAAGAGTCTAACAGCTGTTAGACTGCATACACATCTAAT
>NC_068997.1:27276501-27277317 GCF_001194135.2 Octopus bimaculoides
ATATATATATATATATATATATATATATACGATGGGCTTCTTTCAGTCTTGGCCTACCAAATCCACTCACAAGGCTTTGGTCGGCTCGAAGCTATAGTAGAAGACACTTGCCCAAGGTTCCATGCAGTGGAATTGAACTCAGAGCCATATATTTGAGAAGCAAGTTTCTTCCGATGCAGCTACGCCTGTACATATATTATTTGTGTGTGTATGTGTGTGTGTATACAAATGTATGCATATGTATATGCGCGCGTGTGTGTATACATATATATGCATATATATACAAACATGTATGTGTTATTTATATATGTATATATGTGCATGCGTGTGTAATATATATGACTACATACAGGTATGTTATATAAATGTATACATGCATAAGGCGCACATGTGGTGTGTGGTAAGAAGTTAGCTTCCTAAAGACATGGTTCCAGGTTCAGTTCTACTACGTGGCACTTTGGTCAAGTGTCATCTATTATAGTATTGAGGCCCAAAGCCTTGCGAGTGGATTTTATAGACGATAACTGAAAGAAGCCCATCACACACACACACACACACACACACACACACACACACACACACACACATATATATACATATATATATATATGTCCGTTCATGTTCAGGTGTGTGTTGAATTTCCCTAGAGAACATTCTTTTCTTTTGTGGTTTGACTGTAGCTGGTCTATTTCTAGTATAATGGATCTCCACTTAGTGGTCATCCCTTCTAATATGTATGTAATATAATTTTTCTGAATTTTCAGGATTTTCTTTATGTTAGGCCACTGGTGTTAATTAAATTAATATCCAATTTAT
>NC_068997.1:27280017-27283388 GCF_001194135.2 Octopus bimaculoides
ATGTGGAATCTGAAGACGAAAACAATACCTATTGTCATAGGTGCCCTGGGAATGACAGCGAAACGGGCTGATTACTACCTAGCTCAGATACCAGGAAACCCCAAAATGGCTGAAGTTCAAAAGATAGTGCTCATGGGAACTGCCCATATCCTACGTAAAATACTGTCTATGTGATCTCAAATTTTAAAGCAAACACATAATTTTCTTATGGTTTCTTAAACATTCACTAGAACAAAACTGTACAAATCCAAATATATGGTACCCTAGGCATAACACCTACATGAACTTCTAACTTGTTGTCTCTTGAGGTCTCTGGGTGAGACTTGGATCCAACTTGTACAAATGCAAAACAAAAGTCAAACATAAAATAATAATAATAAATGCCCTGATTCAGTACTAGGCAGTGACTTTCGTGACTTCCCATTTTAACTGCTTGGAAGTGTTATCGTGTACATTGTTTTGTCCTGATATAAAAGATGTACTCAATACCACAGATTTGCTTGTCAGTTGTTTGACCTTAACCAGTTGAACATCTCCTTTAGTGGCTGATGATATGTTTTTCTTAGAGCAGGAGTAGTGGGGGAGTATCATTGCCATGTGTTGAGAGGAATTCTTTGGGGTTTGAATAATCCACTTTTGGAAACGTAGGCGTTTCGTTTATCATCCTTAAACAACCCTTATTCAGGGATCTTTTGAGCGGGATGGGCTACTCGACCTGAAGAAAATTCTAACTGGGCTCCACCTACAATGACATGTGCTGTTTATCTTGATAGAGATCACCATGTCACGATGCAAATGCCTGGTGAACACTTATCAGACGGGTAGTCATGATGGGTATACTGGGCTTCGTATATTTGTACTCCAGTGTCACTTTGATGGCATGCACTGCTCTCTCACTTAATAATAATAATAATAATAATAATAATAATAATAATAATAATAATAATAATAATAATAATAATAATAATAATAATAATAAATAATAATAATGGCACACTGCCAACGACGTACGTCATTCGTTTCGCTCCCGGATGTCACACACCATCCTTTACATTCGCTTGCGATGCCAGAGTGACCGATACCATATAACTGCCGTCTCAGACCGAACACCAAGAGAGTATCAGGTCCTCTGCAGCTTTGCAGGACACTTCCAGAGCACTTTGATGTACATTCGCTGAAAAAAAAAAAAGACAATTAAAATGATTTTGTGCAGACCACAAACCATTTTAAAACTTTTAACTAATTTTATATCTTCTACCACGCATCTTTTGTGCTCCTTCTCCGCGCCTGCTAGAATAATTCAGAGCCTTATTGCTAGTTCTACCAGCACCGGGTGGATATGGCAATATAGTTTCCAAATGGACCTTTCTACCTTAGGTCCTTGTTAACCCTTGCAATGGAGAGGTTTGTAAAAAACAACCAAACTTGCTACGTCCAGTTCGATTTTCGTTCTATCTTCACATATGGTAATAAATATTGGTTAATGCTCGAAAAAGTACGATCTCAAATACAAGTGGTCAAAAAAAATGTTACTCGACAGAGTGTATAGTTCAGCGTCAGGGAGTCTCTTCAGGTTGAGCCGCAACTCTTCTGCATTGAGAGGCTACAACTCTGATACTACAGAAGTATCATTAGAATGTCGCAGGGAAGAAATCACCAGACTGTACAAGCTGAGCCAACAGGCAGGACACCTAAGGACAGATCAAGAGCAAAGAGGTTAGATAATAGCCATAGTCTCAGTTGGTTGCTTCTCATAGGAGCCAATGGAAGAGGTGCTTCAGAACTCTAAACCTCACAACCCACTCAAGAATAGTGGGTAGAGAAGATGGTCGGGTGAATATGTTCTACAAGTTAATCTTTGATTATACCAAAAATATTATTTTTCTCTCTATGGCTTCAGTTTAGAGATAAAGGGATCATAAAGAGCTATGTTATTGATTTTAGCTAGGGCTCCTAGCCTGATGGTAGTGGTGATGGAGAGGCAGGGCAGAATTCTTGCAATAAAGGCAAATATGGGAAATGTGATGGCACCAAACCTAATAAAGCCCACCACTACGCTCATTTATAGATCTCACATTGTCTGCCTGTCTCTTCCCCCTTCTTTCGCTCTGCTTATCTATCTATCTATCTATCTATCTATCTATCTATCTATCTATCTATCTATCTATCTATCTATCTCACAATATATTTATGTTTAATTAACATTTTTGATATTCACTATATGAAATATATTAACACTATCTTTACAGATTTTCTTTCAGAAGGGATCACTAAATTCTTTACATGTAGATAATATTAAATCTCCTTATATCAGCCTACATACAGTCTTGTACATTTAAGTGAAGCATGGTGAATATGTTTTCCCGAGGAAGCCATAATAAGACTGAAACATTTTCTGAGTTGTTTCCTGTGATGCCCAGATAATTAGAAATTAGATTAGTTATATACTAATATTGTAATATGTTGGTGTTGTTTAACCCTGGGGTACCTCTGAATGCAAAGACCTTTCATGAAAGACACTCCCACTACGACAGACTCTCACCGTTTTAATCCACCGAAGTACCTGTTAAAGATGACTTACCTTTCATCTACGCGGTTCGAAGGATCCAGGTTGTTGTCGCAAAAACATTCCTTACCACCTTTTGTACCAGAGAACTTTAAATTCTTTTTGCTGCAGCAAAAGGATATAATAATAATAATAATAATAATAATAATAATAATAATAATAATAATAATAATAATAATAATAATAATGATACAAAAATCGCCACGATAGGGCGTCTAAGGAATGGAACAAGTAAAAGAAGATGGTGAGCTGGCAGAAATGTTAGCATGTCAGAAAAAAATACTTAGTGGCGTTTCTTCAGGGGCTTTATTTTCTGACTTCAAAGTTCCTGAGATCGACTTTGCCTTTTATCCTTTCGGGCTCGATTAAATAAGTACCAGTTGGACACTTGGCTAAATGTAATCAGCTTACTTCCATCACGGCAAATTGCTGGCCTTGTGCCAGAATTTAAAACAATTATTGACTCATCATTTTTGTTAGGTTTATTGAGTGGCTTAGTGTGGTTAGAGACCATTGAATGATATTTTAGAATAGTTATTTCTGGTTTGGGTAACGTCTGTGTTGTCAGCTGAGCTAGATATAAATAAATAGATGGAGATACAGGGCGAACAAGAGCGAAAGAGAAAAGTAGGGAGAGAGAAAGAGAGAGAGGGAGAGAGGATGAGAGAGAGAGAGAGAGAGAAAGAGAGAAAGGGAGAGAGGATGAGAGAGAGAGACAGAGAAAGAGAGAGATAGAGATAGATAGATAGATAGAGAGAGAGAGAGAGAGAGAGAGAGAGAGAGAGAGAGAGAGAGAAACAGATTG
>NC_068997.1:27284994-27287020 GCF_001194135.2 Octopus bimaculoides
AGAGAGAGAGAGAGAGAGAGAGAGAGAGAGAGAGAGAGAGAGAGAGAAACAGATTGATGCAGAGAAACAGACAGAAAGAGAGGGAGAAAGTGAAAGATATGGGAGGAGTGAGTGAGTGTTTGTGTGTGAGTTTGTGTGTGTTTGCGTGTGTGTATGAGTGTGTGTTTGTATTCGCGCGCGCGCGTGTGAGAGAGAGAGAGAGAGCGGGAGAGACAAGGCAGGTAGACAGATAGATAGATAGGTAGTAAATGTGTGTGTGTGAGAGAGAGAGATAGAAAGAGAGAGAGAGAGGGAGAGAAAGAAAGAGAGCAAGAGGGAGAGAGAGAGAGAGAGAGAGAGAGAGAGAGAGAGAGAGAGAGAGAGAGGGAGAGTATAAAAGAAACTGACTTTGAATGTATCTTTCTTCTGTAAAGTGTCTAATATCCCGTAGTATTTGCTCACAGAACCATATAAGTGAGAACTTTCAATAAGTATTCGGCCGACACCGCCTTTTCCACCACACATCAGTGCTCCTTGACCACCGAGTCCACCGTCCGTATTTAACCTGTCTGTACCTGGAAGATAACGGCATTTCAACATCAAATACATTGTAGACATTTGGGAAACATATTTACGATAAGTCTATAACTATTTCACGGGCTAGTTCCACTAAAGTCCACCTATATTCCTGAATAGTCCCCTTACAAGACATCTATATCATTGACCAGTTAGCACTTACGTGGTTGACAAACTCTTGACTAAGACTGTAGTGATGTGAAATGAAATGTAAGCGTGTGTACGTGTGTGTGTGCATGTGTGTGTGTGTATGTGTGTGTGTGTGTGTGTATATGTGTGTGTGTGTTTGTTTTAAAACAAAAGCAAGTTGGTTATTGATAACATCAGGAGTAGCAATGATATAAACCTGAAGATAAACTGCTGTTCACGACAAAGCCAGGAAATGGGAGATTAATAATATCAATTCCATTCTATTTTTGTTATTTCAATCATGACAAACGAGAAGTTTCCGAAATGTTCGCTTATCTTCTTTTTTTGTTTCTCATTGCTTTTAGAACGTAACCACTGTGTATTCTTGTTCGCTGTGTTATTTTTTGTTATTTATCTAACTTGTTCCTAGATATTATGTGTGTCTGTGTATGTACGAAAGCTGGTTAAGAAAATTCTCAATTTTCTGGGTGAAGATGGTCGTGTGTCTATAAAGACAATCAGTATACAATGTATGGCAACTGTACGCAGGATTATTCAAGAAGGTCTGAACATGCGCAAAATGTGGGCAATTTTTTTTTCCGGATACCCAGTGACGAGTATTCTGATAACCAACTACTTGACAGAGATGGGCATCGAAACTTTTCCTCACCACCCCTCCTATCCTTGCTCCCTGTGACTTTATATACATACATACATACATACATGCATAAGGTTTAAGGGTTAGGATTTTAAAATGCCGGTTGTTGCCAATTTATTTGCAGCTTTGTATTCCCCGTAGCCGGAAAGGAGGGGTTTGTGTCGAAAACAATTTGAAAAAAAGGATTGTTTTTTTGAGGGGATGGGCGGAAGTCTTGTCCCAGCCTTGTCACACTCTGTGTCACGCCCAATCTCCCGAGAACTACATTAAGGGTCTATTGATCGAATCAACTGGAACCCTCGTCGTCGCAACCGACGGAGTGCCACGATATGATTTAGTAGACATGGCTTGTGCAGTTTTTAATGATTTACTACGTGGTATCCACACGGATAGAACGGTGGACTGAGGGTTTTGCATTTACCTGTGAGGTGTGTGCGTTTACGTGGATATATACATATATATAGCAATGTTAATTCTCTAAATGAAGTATTAACAGCAACTGCACGATAAAGTGTAGTATATTGCCACTTAAGTGTGGCTGACCCCTAGGGGTGGATGTTACTGTTGCTTTTAGCCCCAGGAGGACATCTCCTCCAGCTGGCTTATCGACTTGGCAAACAGGACACAGTCGTGTGTCGATAAGCCAGCTGGAGGAGATGTCCTCCTGGGGCTAAAAGCAACAGT
>NC_068997.1:27291574-27294158 GCF_001194135.2 Octopus bimaculoides
TCATTTTAAATTTGCTTTAACTTTAACCCTAACCCTAACCCTAACCCTAGGGTTAGGGTTAGGGTTAGGGTTAATTGTTTCAGAATCGTTTGTTTATGTAGTCGGCACTTAATGTATATCGGCTGAATGGACGTCAGTGATTCGTTGAAATTACAGAAATACGACAACTTTAACATGGAATAATTTATGGATTTCTTTTTTTTTTAAAGAAGACTAAGAGAAAAAGATGTTTTATATGACACATTCTACCAGTGTTCCAAGTTTCAAAGTGTTTCGTTAATGAAAAATGTGGCCCCCGTTTTAAAAAAGATCCATAATACGTAAATAATACGTAAATGAATTTGATCTAAGCATTAATTTAATTATGCAAACAAATATTATTGAATGGAATGTTATAATGCTTATGCATGTGTGTGCATGTGTGTGTATGTGTGTGTATGTGTGCCTTGTGCATGTACTATATAAATGTATGTGTTCATGCGCATGTATACATATACACACATAATCGATTCGACGGCATTTGAATACAAAACCTAAAGGGAGGTAATAAAATATAACCCGCATTTTACCCACTGTTCTATCAACTCTGCACTCCACCATTGTCTAAATTAGACACAAGGCCAAAATTTTTAGGGCTGCAGGTTTGTCGATTGCATTGATCCCAGAATTCGACGAGTATTTTATTTTATCGATCCTGGAAGGATGAAAGGCAAAGTTGATCTCTGCAGTATTGGGACTCGAAACATAAAGATCCAAAAGATATGCTGTTAAGCAATAAGGTGTTTGTTCTTCATTTTTTTTCGACTCCGGGTGGATAAAAAGCGAGGTTGAGTTCATTTCGATAGGATTTGATCTCAGACTGCAGATATTCGAAACTATGTCCAAGACGTTCTAATGTGTCTATTCACAGAAGTAAAACCTGAACCTGGATGAGATTTGAGATTTGTATGTAACACCAGATAACCAAATCACAATGTATTTTATACAATACATTACTGAATTTGCCATCAATCCACTTAAGTAACTTTCCCTTCCACCTATGAATTAAAAAATTGATAAGCGAGTCTAACCTCTAGGAGAATGATCCATGTTGAGTGGATTTCCACCACTTCCGCCACCTGATCCCATGTACAGAAGACTGAACTGTCCACTGTATTTATTGATCTCGCCAGCTTCACCAGAGCCTGCCGATTTGGTCGACCTTGCTGAACCGCCCCGTCTGAAAATGTATAATAATAATAATAATACTAACAATAATAATAAAAACAAAACAACAACAACAACAACAACAATAATAATAATGATTTCAAATTTTTCCACAACGGCAGTAATTTTTGGGGGAGGGGATGAGTCGATTACATCGATACCAGTGTTTAACTGGTACTTATTTTATCGACCCCGAAAGGATGAAAGGTAAAGTCGACCTTAAACATTTGAACATGTTCCTTGGTGGTTGACGATATATGCATCTCTGATTATGAGAAGAAACAGTGGAGTGGTTAGCATCATAGCCATGTGTTGAGCCATGTGTTGTAATTCACTTCTGGAAGCACGGATGTTTCGTTCAACACCATAAACAACCTTTATTCAGGAACCTTTAGAGCGGGATGAGCCACTCGACCTGAAGAAAATTATGACTGGATCCCACCTGCAATGTCATGCGCTGTTTATCTTGATATGAGGTCATCATATCGCGCACATATAGTTGTGATGCATGTGCCTGATGTACCCTCATCAAACGGGTAGTCATGATGAGTATACTGGCCTCCATATATTTTACCCCAGTGTCACTTTGATGGAATGCACTGCTCTCTCACTCAGCAACAACAACGATAATAACAAAAAATACACTAACCCCCGTCGAGAGAGGTGGCTAGTAGAGTACATCACGTCCAGTACTCCACTTCACCCCTCGCACTAAAAAAGCCACTCGTGATAAACAGATCCTTCATGCTAAAATGTCTCACGTACAACAAAGACACCCATCGTTTTAAAAAGATCCTACGTACTAAAAATCCCTCGCTCTCAAAAGGCGCCACGTTCTAAAAAGGCTCATCTTTCTAAAAGAGGCCCCACATTCTTAAAAAAGTCCTTCATTCAAAAAAGTTCCTCGTTCTAAAAATGCTCCTTATACTAAGAAAGTCCCTCGTTCTAAAAAGGTCCCTCATGCCAAAAAAGATTACTCGTTTTAGTAAAGGCTTCTCTTTTTAAAGGGGGACACTCGTCTTAAGAAAGCCCCTTCATCTAAAAACACTCTTCGTTCTAAAAAGGTACTCAGATCTTAAACTTTCCCTCGTGAAAAAACGGTACCTTGTTCTATAAAGGTCCCGCATTTCTGACGCAGAGAATCAGTTATTAGGTTACAAGAAAGGAAGTGGTTCACTTACCCAAGTGTCCCGTGACTACCTCCACCACCGGGTCGGCCAGCATCTGTCGTGTTGACCTGACCAAGACCACCTCCACCTCCCCCGGCGTTCGATTTCGTAGAGATTTCACCACGTTTGTCTGTAATCAATAACCAATATATTACCAAGAAAGGGATAAAAAAACACATTACACAAAGCAACAACAAAAGTAGTAACAT
>NC_068997.1:27295451-27298111 GCF_001194135.2 Octopus bimaculoides
TTTCCCATTGGCATAAGGTCCGAAATTCGGGGAGATGGGCTAGTCGATTACATTGTTCCATTGATTAACTGGTACTTTTCTTATTGATTCCGAAAGGATGAAAGGCAAAGTCGACCTAGGCGGAATTTGAACTCAGAACGTAAAGCTGGACAAAATGCCGTTATGCATTTTGCCTTGCGTGCTAACGATATATATATAAAGTTATAATGATATCATATTTTGGCACAAGGCCAGCAACTTCGTGAAGTTGGGAAAGTCAATTACATCGACCCCAGTGTTCAACTGGTACTTATTTTATCGACCACGAAAGGATGAAGGGCAAAGTCGACCTCGTCGGAATTTGAATGCAGGATTCTGTCAGCTCGCTGACTTACATGTGAAGTAATAATAACCTCCAATATAAGAAAGTTACATTCATTTTAATGTTGGGACATTGTCAGAATATTTCGGACCCCAGAACGCAATTGATACTTATTCTATTATCTACAGTATATGAAAAAAAAAAAATCAGTAGAATTTGAATTTCGGAACGTAATAGTGCAAGACAAAATACGGTAAGGTATTTTATTTCACCGGCACTTACCTTCAACCTCAGGAATGATGATTTTGATGATAATAATAATAATAATAATAATAATAATAATAATAATAATAATAATAATAATAATAATAATAATAATGATAATAAATGTCCAGATGCAATACCAGGCAGTGGCTCTCATAACTTCTGATCTTAACTTTTGATTGAGTGCAGTAAAGTAGTACAAAAAACAGTATAAGCTCAGGCATGATTCTGTACGCAAAAGAGTGCATTGGGATGTTAGCCGAGTGTGTTGCTTCGAAACAATAGAAAAGTGGTATGGAAACGAACCAGTGGCCATGACAGAGAATGAGAATTATAGGATCTT
This sequence comes from Octopus bimaculoides, assembly GCF_001194135.2. Taxonomy (NCBI): domain Eukaryota; kingdom Metazoa; phylum Mollusca; class Cephalopoda; order Octopoda; family Octopodidae; genus Octopus; species Octopus bimaculoides. The sequence continues at coordinate 27,296,360 of NC_068997.1, forward strand.
ATTGGACTTCTCCCATAAAGGCTGTTCATGCAACTGAAGCAAGAGAGCTAGATGTGATTATAGAGGACAAAATAAACAAGCATTCTCGGTTTGTGGCATGAATTGGCCATGGAATTCCATTTCTTTTCATTTGTCTCAATTTGCTTGCTTTGTTGTTCTTCCTTCTCTCCCTGAATTCTCCGACAGTTTCAGTTATATCCTGGGCATCCCTAGTTGCCGATACTATACTTTCGTCCCTCCCCACAACATAATTTTTCAGCCCCAGTGTCATCTGTGTTTGAAAAATATCAGGATCTAGTCAGAGAGCTGAAGAGACTGTGAAAGACTAAGATAATTATTGCTGTAGCAGTTGGCGTTCTTTGCGCAACACCAAAAATGATACTTAAAGGCCTGAAAAATATTGGAATCGAGATTCGCATTGTCGACCTGCAGCAAAGTACTACTGTATATTCTACCAGAATGTTAGGAATCGTTCTTGAGATTTAGGAAACTTGTTATCACCACACATTAAGATAACGTTCCTGCTAATTAAACTAGCATGTAATAGCTTGATGATAATACTAATAAACTTGCACGTACCTGTGCTTCAACTTCTAAGTGTCCATGTGCAGTTCCGTTCCAGTGATGGACATAGACTTTAGTATTTGGTTCAATAACAAATCTTTTGATGTTGCAGTGACGTCCTGATAAAAGTGGAAGTAAAATATTGATCAATAACAAATATTGATACGTTTAATTATTATTGTTGCTGTCATTGATTCTAATACAATAAACATATGACCAAAAATTTTTCAGCAAAAAACAAAAAACAAAAAACAAAACAAAACAGAGATGCCTTCCTCCAAATACAAACTACAGGAACTACCTAAACGCGTTGCAATCTCTTCTCGTCATGATGACTAAAGCTATAGCAACGTTGAGACCCTTCCTGTATTGTCAGCAGCTATCTCAGGGTTACATAATTTCGTCCTTTAAACTTGTGCAACCAGTGACACAAGCCCAGTAGTTATCAGGATAGAGGATTTGTATAGAGTTATCTTCTCTTAGGTGAGCAGTTAAAGAGCTGAAGCGTCTCATATGTCCTGAGTGCGTTGGGATGTCTGTGAATGACTTTCTTCCGGAGAGAATTTCGTGACATGCTAAGTAAACCATAACTGAAACATTCACTGATGCAACTATTCTGGGTCAGAGTAGTCCTGGGAAAAATTGGTGTTAAGAGAGGGTTTAATACACATCAAAACCCTGGAAGTTCAGAACCCGGGCTTCACTACCGTATCTAATTTAAAATTATACTTACGACAGATGCTCAAATATATCAATGAAAAATGTTACCTGATATTTGGGACTGGTGTTCTGGTATCCAGTCATTATTATTGTGGTCGATTCCACTGCAGTTTGTTTTCGGAATATCCCCTAGTTCGTAGTGAGCGACCAAACCTTTTTTTAACACTTGGTCCTGCCAATAAGTAAAGAATATAACGGTATTGTTAATATTAAGGACCATCAAGGACACAGGTGAAAGCTTGCAGTGACATACAAAATCTTCACACGATACTTCTATAAATCACTTTTACGTTTAATCATCTGTACAGTAGAAATATACCATAGATACACAATATAAGGGGATGTAGAACAAATGTGTGAAACAGACTGAAATGGAATGGAAATAATCTGAAAACATACATACACACACAGACGTGCGTGCACCACCCCACCCAAACACACACACACACACACACACACACACACACA
>NC_068997.1:27298905-27300932 GCF_001194135.2 Octopus bimaculoides
GTTCTAGAAAATAAAGAATATGACTGAAATTATAAATCCTGAAATGACTTAATTGATTTCTCAATCAGTCAATGCACAAACATTTTCTCAAACATTGCTGCCTTGTTCCACACACATAACGTTGGTAGAATTATTTTGAGTTTTGGTCACGTGTAATTTCTCATTCTCATTGTTTGTTACTATTGTGTGTGTGTCTGTGTTTGTGTGTGCGCGCGTGCGTAGTGTGTGTGTGTGTGTGTGTGTGTGTGTGTGTGTGTGTGTGTGTGTGTGTAAGTAAGATTTAGTTGAATTAGGTACTTAAATTGTGACACCTCGTTAGGTCGGAATAATATACACAAACAACAACAATATTATGTAAATATCAAATTTGGTACATAAGTACCAGCTGAATAATATTTCTGCGGTATATGCAGACAACTAGACCCAGATGAGTGAAGAAATCCGCTCTTGAGCTGTTCAGACATGTACATTATATTAAATATACGGTCCATAATATTTACGAAGGGCAAAATCCGAGACAGGTGAATAAATATAAATGAGTAACAGTGGAGGTAAAGGTCTCAATCTATTACAGAAGTCTAGAAATTAAACAACTCCTTAATAGATAAATCTAGACCAAAGGTTCTGAATCAATTTTGGCCAAACGGCGGGTCCTTTACCGCAAATAGCTGTTACGTGGTATTCGGGCTAAATCTTGCCTTTTCTGGGTTCCAGGAAACTTCGAGGTCTTCCACCACCATCCCCTCTTTCTTTTCTGAAACAAAGTGGTTTGCGGCGGTTTGGCGGTCAGATACGTTGAATGCACGCGAAAAATCCGAGATTTTTCTTTTTTTTCTTCCTGTCCTTACTGACAAACGTTCATTCATTAAATCTATTGCAAATGCACCGCCAGTACAAATTCCCACGGACCACTTTCTTAGTCATATTGTGCCTAGATTTACTACACTTTTTGGATCTAGTTTGTTTCATTCACAAAATCTGCATTTTTTAAAAGGAAGTAAAAAGATCTGAAAATTGGTTATATTGTTGCAGTTTTCCACGTTTATTCCTGCAAAATCATGAAATTCTGGAGAACAAATTTGACGAAAAAGTTAGACATTTAAAAATCGAAAAAAGACTTCCTATTTTTAGCCAATAATGAGACAGAAATTTTCTACGTTGTAGAGTGTCAACTTAGCGGTGTCAGCTTTAAGGTTGTACTTAAAGCCATATCTGCATACCAGTGGTTTCTGGGTTATTTCTCCTCATCTCGGATAGAGAGATGGAGCCACTAAAATCTTGTTTGAAATATATATTTTTTAAAGTGATTCACAGCACTGATCTAATAAATAGAAGATTATTATTCCTAAATCTCTGAACGAGAGACATTCAGTAACAGTACTCTAGAGAAAGGATTATTTACCAACATAATGTGGCAGTCCTAGTTAGGGCGATTGTTACTGTTATTTAGCCCCAGGAAACATCGTCTCTAGCTGGCTATATGACACACTATCTGCATCCTTATATTTTCGAACAAGGCGCCATCTCTAGCCGAGCCGTTATTCCTTGCCGATGAAGAGAAATAACCCAGAAACCATTGGTACGCAGATATTGCTTTGGGCTGAGTGGGGACGCTAAACTCCCTGGTTCGAAAATATAAGGACGCAGATAGTGTGTCATATAGCCGGCTAGAGACGATGTTTCCTAGGACTAAATAGCAGTAACAATCATCCTAACAAGCACTTCCACATTATGTTGGCAAATAATCTTTACTATATATATATATAGTTTTCCAATAAGAATGGGTTTTCCAATAAGAATGGGTTTTCCAATAAGAATGGGTTTTCCAATATAGGACGGATATATGAGTATTGATACAATATCATGCTCTCATAAAAACCTATTAATGTTTACCGAACGATTTCATGCTGAAAACATCCCAGAAGTGCAGAGGTAAATTAGCAATCATCGGACATAACTAAGTGTATACGTGTGTGTGTGTATGTGTGTGTGTGTGTGTGTGTGTGTGTGTGTGTGTGTGTGTGTGT
>NC_068997.1:27301598-27302073 GCF_001194135.2 Octopus bimaculoides
GGGGGGGGGGCGAAAGGCAAAGAAACATGGAAATATCTCTCATCAGTCTTGGAAATCCAGAGTACATGCACGGTTCGATGTCCAACATACATACATACATACATACATACATACATACATACATATGTGTGTGTATGCATATACATATGCATATATGTGTGTGTGCGTATGCGTGAGTGTATGTGTATATGTATATATGTATATATTCATATTTATATGTATGTATGTATTTATATATATATGTGTGTGTGTGTGTGTTTGTGTCCGTGTTTGTCCCACCACCGCTAGATAGCTGGCATTAGTTCGTTCACGTCCTTATAACTTGGCTGATTCGGTTAAAGAAATCCATAAAATAAAAACCAGACTTAAAAATGAATATTGGTTGGGAGGATTTGCTCGGCTAAAAATCTTGCGAGGTGGTCCTCATGTCCAAATACTGAAACAAGAAAATGATAAAGTACATACGTATGTTTCA
>NC_068997.1:27302083-27302871 GCF_001194135.2 Octopus bimaculoides
GTATGTATGTATGTATGTATGTATGTATGTATGTATTAGTTACCTACTTATGTGCATATGTATCTATCTACCTATACGCACGTGTGTGTGTATGAGAGTGTGTGTGCGTGTATGAGTGTGTGTGTGTATGTGTGTGTGTGGTCTCTCTGCATGTAATGTAAATGGGTCTCCGGCAGTTTCGACGATGAGTATGCAGGTGTTCAATAAACTGAACTATCGATTCATTGAATTAACATAAAACTCGCTGGACATCTCATTCACATTATTCTCAGGCAGAATCAATGCGGCACAGTGTTGTGAGAAGGTTCAAGCGTCCTTATATATTGCCACTTGCAGTATGATGTCTCTATGACTAAGAGACTTAACGTGCAGCTGCTCAGTTCCTCTGTTTGCGAACAAGTTTCCCAGACTGCTATATTTCACCACTGTATGTAGCCGAAGCAGCGCTGTATAGTGTTGGCTAGTGTTCCATTAGTTTGTGGACTGAATTTCAAATACAGCAATGGGTACAGTTGAGAGTTTTAGGGTTTCCGATTATATTACGGTACTCCCTAAACTTAAAAGTATGTCACAAACATTTTAAAATTGACAACTTAGTGTATGTTAATGAAAAAGCGTTAACAATCGATTATACAATCAGCCAACCAACCAGCCAACCAGCCAGCCAATGAACGAACGAACGAACGAACGAACGAACGAACGAACGAACGAACGAACGAACCAACGAACCAACCGACCAGCCAACCAACCAACCAACCAACCAACCAACCAACCAGCCAACCAACCAG
>NC_068997.1:27303285-27305762 GCF_001194135.2 Octopus bimaculoides
GACCGACCGACTGACCGACCGACCGACCGACCGACTGACCGACCGACCAACCAACCAACCAGCCAGTCAACTAACCGATCAACTGACTAACCAAGTAAGCGAGCAAGCAAACAAGTGACTAACCAATCTACCAATCAGAAAAAAAGACATACCTTCTTAGAATTAACCTTTTTACCATTAGTAATTAAACTGATTTCAGTTCCAGTGTTGACAACTGCTACCGAATGCCATTGATGTAGGTGGTACTGAGTGTTAGAAGAGGTCATTGGTATGGTACAAAGGTTCGACTTGCCTGGCGGACTGTAAAACGCTTGAAATCTTCCGTGTTGATAGGCAATACCGAAATGGAAGCAGTTATATATTCCACCAGCTATTAACTGAAATATTTAAAAAATAACAAAAATAACAACAACAATCATCATCATCATCATCATCATCATTTAATATCTATTTTCCATGCTGGCATGGGTTGAGAACTTTGATAAAAGTCGGCAAGGCCAAAACCCGCACCAAACACCTTTGTTGTTTTCGGCATGGATTCTACAGCTGCATGCCCTTCCTAACACCATCCACTTCACAGAGTGTACTGGGTGGTTTGTACGTAACACTAGCATTAACGCTTCTTACGTAAGACGAACACAAATGCTTGAACGAAATACGGAACTAAATATGTCTGTGTTGTGGGGAGCAGCAGGTAAAAAGAAAACAAACACGCACACACACGCGCTCACACACACGCACACACACATACACAAGCAAGCATAACATGCGTGCAAAACAAGATGGAGAAACAAGTGTCGAGTACCGAAGGCAGAGTAAAATACAGTGTTTTATTAAAGGTGAAGACCTTCAGTTTATGAACTTTTTCAGCTTCAATAAAATATTGTATTCAAACACACACACACACACACACACACACGCACACAGACTTACATATGTATAATATAATTTTATATTATATTATAGAACAATAACAGATACAAGAGCAACGAAAACCACTACCGCCACAACAGCAACAACAACAGCAACAGCAATAATAGCTTTGATCTTACCCGGTTTGTCTGGTCCATCAAAGTTGGTTTCACCCAAGCTGCTATGGTATATTTCGGTCCTGGACTCCACTGGCCTAAATCTATGTAGGTATCGTTGCCATCAAAAGAGCCACCACAAGAATATGGCGGTCCGATCTAGGAATAGAATTAAAATATATATAAAAAAAGATACATGAATGTTAAGTATGGCGAGATCTTCGGGACCTTCGTCAGTTAAAAACAAAAAAAGAGGTTAAAGTTCTTTCCCAAGATCTATGGACTCATAGACCCACTTTCCCGGTTTCTGTGGCGTATACATTCCCCACCTGGATGGGACGCCAATCCATCGTAGGAATACTCATTTTCGTCAGCTGAGTGAACTGGAACAATATGAAATGAAGTGTTTTATTTAAGAACACAACGCATCACCCGGTCACAGAATCAAAATCACAATCTTACGATCATAAGTTCAGCACTCTAACCACAAAGTCACACGCCCCTACTACCTTCATCAATTACGACAATGAAGATTCACTCTCTCAATCAAGTGAATTAACGTGAAAGTGGCTAAATATTCCATAGAGACGTGCAACAAACAAGAAATCAACCTTTTTGAATTATAGATAAATCCATCTGACGGGCTTCTGTACAGTTTCCGTCTACCTAATTTCACTCACAAAGTATGGATCGACTCGAGGCTATAAATAATGACATTTTTCTTAGACACCCTAGATCTCGTGGTTGTGAAGCGAACTTCTTAATCATTCGGCCATACTCTGTCTGTAACATGAAATAAATCGCCTACTATCGCTCACACGTCTCATGTCTTTATCTATATAATGCAGCTGATGACCAATGGCGCCATTGGTTACAATTTTCCAGTGGTCCGCAGTATTTGTGACGAGAAGGACTTCAAGGGAGTATTTGTAACTTGGTTCCGAACACATATTATGGAACATCGAACATAAAAATGTTTGTGCTTGCTCCCATCACCTCTTGACAACCGGTGTTGGTTTTTCACATCACCGTCAATTAGCGGGTTGGTAAGGGAGGTAAATGTAAATACAAGAAAGTACTGGGATCGATTTGGTTGTCATCAACGTAGTACCTCTCCATGGTCACAGTTCATTTACTGAAACAGATGTAAGGTAAAAAATAAATAACAATTAAAAAAAACAGTAACACTTTCTCGAGTGGGAGCAATGTATGAGTGACTCACCTTGTTATTAGTGATACATCTAGAAAACGTTTGATTTTTAAAGGTGAACGGAAGTTGGCACACATCTCTGGCGTTGTCACCTCCTGTAGCCTTAACCTGTACTAGTTCAACTGAGCGGCAAATACCTAGAAGTGATAGATAGATGGAGAGAGAGAGAGAGAGAGAGAGAGAGAGGGCGAGAGAGAGGGCGAGAGAGAGAGAATGGGTGTTTAACTGAAGGTAGGAAT
>NC_068997.1:27305889-27309056 GCF_001194135.2 Octopus bimaculoides
ATATATATATATATATATATATATATATAAATGAATATATACACACATATATATGTATATGTATGTATATGTATACATATACATACATACATACATACATACATACATACATATATATATATATATATATACATACATACATATGTATATACACACACACACATATATACATAAATATATGTATATGTACATACATACGTATATATATATATACACACATACATATGTATATATATATATGCACAGGCAGACAGACAGACACACACACCCACACACACACACACATACACACACACACACACACACACGCACACAAATACACATATATATATAGAGAGAGAAAGAAAGAGTGAGAGAGTATATGTAGACTATTTATAAAAGGATGTGACAAGAGAAACAGGAAATGATTTTGTTCATTTGCATACCAGTACATTGCGTTGGAAACGCGTCTTAATTATGTAAATTACTTAACTGGAGTACTGAAACAGCGTGTATGTAGGTCAATTGTAAATAAATATATATGCGTACGTTTAATCATTCTGTGCAAACAAGTCACGAGATTAAAATGACGTCCTTTCACCTCTGTTTTTAGGATGGATTTGAGACCCGCTGGTTTTCTGTTACCCGCATTAATGTTCTCACTAACTTTATCTACACTCCTACACAATAACAGCAACTGTGTGTTTACCTGATGTTATTATTATTATATTTGCATAATATTCAATATTGTGACGCTGTAAATTGAAGATATTGTGTGTAGCAGGGATTTGTGCTGTCTGTCAGGTCATAACCAGAACTTCAGACTTACAGTACTTTAGGTGGTAGGGATGCAGTTCCAAGTAAGGCTGATCTTTGTAGTATACCAGCATTGTAGGGAAGGTTGTTGGGTATTTCTAAAGAGTCCAGATGTTTCTTCAGGTTGAGTGGTATTGAACCCAATGCTCCCATGAAAACAGGAACAACCTTTAAGTTTGATTAATATCATTATTGATTTGACTCAGGTTCGGTTTTATTCCTGCAGAGATTTATGTGGGTAGCGGCTTACTGCCTGAAACCTTAGGTATTCACTAGTCTTCAATACACTCCTGATAATCTTTCCTGTCCCTAAGAAGCAAACTTTCTGTTGAAGCTCTACAAGACATTCTATTCCAATCTCCTTCACCTATTTGGCTATATCTTTGCTTACAGTTTACCATGCACCAATTATTATAGGCACAACCATTACAGTTTTCATATTCCACATTCTTGTAATTTCAAATTTTAAGGGATTGTACGCCTTTCTTTACGATCCTGGAAGCAAAGGGTCTGAAGGATTAATTAGTTAGCAACTTATTATTATTATTGTTATTATTATTAATATTATTATTATTATTATTATTATTATTATTATTATTGAGTGAGAGAGCAGTGCATGCCTTCAAAGTGACACTGGGGTAAAATATACGAAGCCCAGTTTACCCATCATGACTACATGTCTGATAAGGGTACACCAGATAAATAACTTGGATTGGTCGTTGTTGGACAGTAGAAACATAGGTGTTTCTTCTTTTTTTCTAATATGTTTATCTCTTTGAATTATCCTTTATTCTCTTAAACCATAAAGCACACCATGTCTGTCAAACATTAACAGAAGGTAAATCGGCGATACCCTCTAAGTTAATTTCAACTATATCTAAAAGTACAGTTTTGATTAAACGGTAGGATTCAAAAGAACTTTTTCGAATTCTTTCCTTGTATTTAATATATCAACGCACCGTTTTCAAACATCGCGGAATTTGCACGGTTCTCGCTAGTTAATTATAATTTTATTAATTATAATTCTCCTTATATTTTGCAGTAATGTAGTTTCAGTCCCACGACGTAGTACACACACACACACACATACATGTATGTGTGTGTGTATTTTTGGTGGTTCGTTTTTGCTTTTGTCCCCCACCGCTTAGCAACCGGTTGGACAAAAAGAGAACCGATGGAATATGTAGCCAACTTAAAATAAGTAGTGGGGGCGATTTGTTCGGTTAAACGGTTTAAGGTGATGCTCCAGAATGCCCGCTGCCCAATGAGTATAACAAATAAAAAAATCTTTCTGCGTTCATTTTTAATTCTCACAGGTTCCTCACGTACAAGAAATAGTAACCTGGTCACACCTTTGTCCATCTCATCTTGATTCCGTTCCTCCATGCAATAACAGCACAGGCGATAGAATAGGAAATACCATTGACGGGGAAGGGATTCTCTTCAATCGAACAATCATGCCCTCAACTCGCAGCCATTAAATTACAAGAATATGGTTAATAGAGATTTACTTACCGGCATTGTTGCATGCAGCTTTCTTATGTGCTTTCTCCCAGTAGCTGCAGTAGTCGTATTCTTCACAGAATGCACCTGTATAACCCGGACGACAAATACAGGTATTCGATTTGATGTCACAGGTACCTCCGTTCTTGCAGGCACAAAAATATTCTGGAGTTTTTGTGACGTTTGTAGTGGTGGTGGTGGTGGCGGTAGTGATGGTGGTTTTGGTAGTTTTGGTGGTGTTGGTAGTGGTGGCGGTGGTAGTAGTGGAAGTGGTGGTGATGTCGGTGTTAGTGGTGATGGTGGGAATGGCAGTTGTGGTGGAATAAATTGTCGTGTTGGTGGTGATAGTAGGGGTAGTGTGGTTAAAAGGTATTATAGTTGGAGATGGTTGTGGACATGGTGTTAGTGGTTATGGCAGTAAAATAGGTTGTGTCATTGTTGTTGTCGGTGGTGGTGGTGGTAGAATTAATTATGGTAGTGGTGAGGGGTAAGACGGCGTGGTATTGGTGAAAAAGAAGAGAAATAAATGAATTTTTAAAACATGCCACAGAAAAGAACAAAATTTTCACGAAAATATTCGAAAGAAAAGACAAAACGCCTTTAATTAAGTAAACGGAATTAAATACAAGTATTTAATATATATATATCCATATATATATATATATATATATATATATTTACACACACACACATGTCAGTCTTATTTCTGTAGAGGATGTACGTCACGGGGTTTCTGCCTTGGATAAATTGCAAACTTAATGTTGAGATTGCTTTGATAATTCTGGTGGAATATTCTTCATACTGTCCAAAAGATGTAGGCCTCACATACATACATACATACACACATGCATACATATATACATACATAC
>NC_068997.1:27309156-27316349 GCF_001194135.2 Octopus bimaculoides
AATTGGATAAAAGCCAAGATAGACAAAAACTAAGTAGATTCCCAATGTAGACTATGCAAATCAAAAGAAGAAAGCGTTACTCATATGTAAATGAATGTAGCATGCTGGCACAGAATGAATGCAAGACATGACAACCTAGGGAGAGTAATCCCCTGGGAGTTATGTAGAAAGCTAGGATTTGATCCTACTGATAAATGGTACGAACATGACCATAGTAAAGTACTAGAAAGTAAGAAACATAAGATGTTGTGGAACTTTAGCATTCAGAATAATAGAGTAATAGAAAGTAGAAGGCCTGATTTAGTAGTAGTAGTAGATAAAGAGAATAGAAAGTGCCAGATAATTGACTTTACAGTCCCAGAAGATGAAAAAATCAATATGAGAGGTACAGAAAAAATAGCAAAGGGCCAGGACCTAGCCATTGAATTATAGAGACTATGGAAAGTGTGGGTAAAACCTATCTTAGTTGTTATAGGTGCCTTGGGAACTATCTAAAGATTTGAACAGATGGATAGAAGAAATAGGCATAAAACACAGTTTAGTACAGCTCCAAACAGTTATTAGGGACAGCTAGGATACTTAGGAGGGTTCTTGGCATCTAATGTTACTTGTTGGCCCCTGCAACAGACTTATATTCCATTACAATTGAGCCGACCATCCCCACTTTGGAGTCGTCCGACACCATGACGGTAACGTCGTCTGCGTACACCGACACTGCTCCCCAGAGTCCAATTTCGAAAAGGAGGCCTTGTAACTGTTCCAATTTCCGCAGCAGTGGCTCGAGAGCCAACATATGCAGAGGAGGTGACAGCGGCCAGCTCTGACTGAGGGACCGAATGTGCGATACGACACAGTTTTGATAGATGACCATTTACTCTGACCACTGAGCAGGTACCACAGCGCATTGCAACAATTCAGCCTCTGAAAACGAGTCCGACCCTATCGAAACCTTTTGACTGGTCTAAATTGATCCGGGCCCCACCGGAGCCAGCTTTAGCCCTAGCCATCTCTACGATGTATCGCATAAAGTGGAAGTTGTCGAGGATAGACCTGCTTGGGATTGTGCATCCCAGACCAGACTACTAACGACAAGTGACAGCCTTTTCGCTAACACCTTGGCCAAAATCTTAAACTCTGTGTTTAGTAGAGTTATGGGCCGAAAAGTTCCATACCTATACCTGACCAGTTTTGCTTATGTATTTTCTTGACCTCCAATACTGTCACTTCGTTTTCTTCTCGACCTTCTAAGACGGCCGCCGCTAACCAGGTAATGGATATTTCTGGCGGCACATTCAACACCTTGATCTTGGCAAGGCGTTGGTCGCGGTAGCTGGGGGATTAACATTTTCATTCCTCAAAGTGGTCGAGGAATGACATCTGGCTTCTTCTTCATTCCCAAATCTCACCTCAGTAATTCTAAATTTCTTTCCTCGCGCCCGAGGCATTTTTGTATTTCGCTCTCAGGAACATTTTCCATTCGGCGTGACTTAACTCCGATGCAGCGGTATGTGACCATTCATCTTAAGATATTCTTTATCACGTCGGATGGAGGGTTTAGAGCTAGCCTTCTTCCATTCCTTTTTACAATTTCCCTGGCCATTTTTAGATCGTCTTCATCTATGCGGAAATCTGACAAATAATAATAACAGCCCTTTCTACTATAGGCACAAGGCCTGAAATTTGGTGGGAGGGGACTTGTAGATTACATCGACCCCAGTGTTTCATTGGTACTTAATTTATCGACTCCGAAAAAATGAAAGGTAAAGTTGACCTCGGCAGAATTTGAACTCAGAACGTAAAGACGGACGAAATGCTGCTAAGCATTTTACCCGGCGTGCTAACGATTTTTCCAGCTCGTCGCCTTAATAATAATAATAATAACAATCCTTTCTACTATAGGCAAAACTGAGTGTCCGCCAGATCTCTCTATTTGTTGGTGGGGCTGGAGTGTGTAATGTCATATAACGAAAACAATTTCAACAACTACAAATGTGGTGCATCAGTATGGCCAGTACCCAAAGGTTAAAAGTAGCAAAATAATGAAATGAAAACTATTTATAATTGCATACCTTTCCCCTATTTGTATAGCATAAACCACTTTGGAGTTTCGCTCCATAACAGTCATTCTTTTGACATGCGCAAGATTCCGGTTGGTAGTCGGTAGGGCACTTCTGATTGGTAGTAGTTTGTACTGGTGAAGAGTTAAAAAATTAGAATAGAAATATAAAAATATATAAATCTCACAAGAATTGACTCGGCAGTTTTGTCATGAAGTAAAGAATTACATAAAACGATAATTATTTCTGATCTAAATACAAAAGCTAGTAAATTTAAGGGAAGGGTGATTATGTAATTTGAATGAACCCAGTACTTAACTGGCACTTTATATTGTCAAGCCCGAAAGAATTAAAGACAAAATTTGATTTTTTTTCTGCTTTAGGTGAAGAAATAGACACAAGTACTAATTTAAAAAAATTTTAAAGCATGGTACTTATTCTATCGGTCTTTTATGCCGAACTGCCAAGTTATCATCAACAGTTGTCAAACGCGGCGGTTGAGGAAACGCAAAGGCGCGCGCGCGCACACACACGCACTAATATATATATACGTTGGCTTCCATGTAGCAAATTCACTCACAAGGCATTGGTCGGCTCAGTGCTATAATAGAAAATACTTGCCCATGGTTCTGTGAAGTGAGATTGAACCTAAAACTAAGTCTTTGCAAAGTGGGTTTCTTGACCATACAGCCATGCCTGCACCTGACCGTGCCTGGGTCTATCTATAATAGTCTTTAGCCAACACTATATGTTCCGACACAGAATATGTTATCGGATAGAAACAGAAGGGCTGTAAGTGCTCCACCTAAGATAATTAACCCAGTCATTATTCCATATTTCACTAACCTGTTCTCGTTTGACATCGTGATCCTGAAAATCCAGTGGGACATTTGCAAAAGAATCCGTCGCTTGTCGTTGCAACGCATGTTCCGAAAGGAGCACAGATATTTCTAAAAAAAAAGAGAAGAAAAAACAAATAAGTTAAATGAGATAAATTTTTATATGTTATTTGTAGTCGGGTTGGAATAATGGTAAAACCATTGCTATCGGAAGGTAGGGGCATTTTGAGTCGTTGTCCGGTGTAGGGATCATGGAAATAGGGATCTAATGCTATTTTATAATTGTTGTGACTTGCTGTTAAAAAATACTATAAGGTTCGGTGCCATTGCAACAACGAACAGCGAAAGCTTCGTTTAATTTTCTTTTTTGTTTTAAAACTGAGTTGAAGTAGTCCCTGGTAGCATTGTGAAATCGAAAGTAGGTGGCAAATATCTATGAGGGACACCAAATATTTAGAGAGTTCGGGAAATTTCTTCGGTACATTATATTTTAAACGCATTATAAAGTCTTTGCCAGGGTTAAAATATGTTTATCAGTGAGCAGAAAAATATTTGATGAACAAAATCGACTAAGATTTCCTTATATAAGTTCACGTTTTCTATAATTGTTTCCATAAGCGTTATTACATGTGATGGGTGGAGGTGGTTAAATAAGTCCGTGCAAGTATCTGAAAAATAGGTACAAGTACATTGGTATAGTATAAGGTAATAAGCGTAATAAGCTATGGCACAAAATTAACTCTTTTATTACCATATTCACGCCGAAGTACACTGAATTTGTTTAAATTAATTTTGAAAATAACGAAGGGTTTAATAAAAAAGATCTTTACCATTATTAAGCTGATGTTGGGAACGTAAACTAATATGAAGATATAATGGAAGGTTGAATTTAGCTTACTTTAAAACAGAGATTTAATATCATAGAATCAGTCGACTTTCATAAAACATCTGATAGAAATGAACAACAACAACAATAACAACTGATCAACAGCAACAACAGAAGCAACAACACCATCATATACAACAGCAACATCAATAGTAGTAGCTGCAGTGGCAGCAGCAGTAACGGCAACAATAATCGCAACACAATCCGTATAAATAATAACAGCAGCAGCAAAAACAACAGCAGGAACAGTAACAACGCCATTTACTACCATAGCAACAGCAACAACAACAATAACAACAACAGTAACAGAAATAGCAACAACCACTATATTAGCAACAAGAACAACATGAAGTAGGACAGAAAAATTTCTGCTTCATCAGTGAGAAAGACTACAGAAACTTTAATAACAATGTCATATTTGGCCTTATATTCTTTTTCTCCGAAGAAAGACTTACGTCTGAAACATCTCACTGCAGTTGAGTTAGCAATTAGAATAATATTAACTAGAGCATGAAATTTTGTGCTTTTTCAGAGAGAAAGAATATAGAGACTTTAAATACACTAACAAAAAAGCAGCGTCACCACTGCTAAGAGCAACAACAACAAAAACAGCAACAACAACCACCACACTAGAAACAAGAACATGAACCAGAACAACAACAACAACAACAACAATAACATAGTTACTGTTTGCATGGGTGAGTGGGATTTAGTTGCAGAAACAAGAGATCCTTTTCTTGTCCGTCAGTCATGACGGGGTAGCATTTCGCTGGGTATCCACCACACCTGCCCACTCGGTAGTGAGATTGTCCTGGAAAGGAAAGCAAATGCATCAATAATTAGATATGTACATGTACATGCACACACACACACACACACACACACACACACACACACACACACACACACACACACACACACACACACACACACACACACACACACACACACATACACATGCACACACACACGCATTTTACAAACACATGTACACACATAGATACACAATTACAAACACAAACAGAAACTCAAGCACACACACACAAAGTCACATGCATATACACATAAACATATACACACACGAACAAATATATACGCACAAACACAAACACATACACACATACAAAACACATACATTCCGCCTTGCACAAGCCCTTCCTCTCACACACATACACACCTCATAAACACACGCACATGTACACACACACACACACACACACACACACACACACACACACACACACACACACACACACACACACACACACACAAGCGCACACACAAACTCATCCATACACAAACACAAATACATACACAAACACCTTCCATCCAAACACTCTACCTCCAACATAGAACACTTTCACACACACATACGCACACACCTATACACAAATACCTTGACAGGCGGCTGGTATGTATTATCTTACGTGGACAGCAAAGTTGTGATGTCGCTTTGGTGTACGGTCTCCTTCAGATTCGGCGTTCGAATCCCGCAAACAATATTACAAATTTTATTTATACTCTTCTTTATTTGATACAAATGATACTATACCTGGACACTGTAATAGCGGAGAAAGTTACTGACAGGTATGTATAATCTTAGCTACTTAGTTAAGGGTTCTAATTTGAAAAGTCAAATCTGTCATGCTACTTTAGTGTAGTACGGTTTAAAGAAGATGCGATGTTTGAATCCAAGAGACGATGCTACATTTTCACTCGCTTTCTACTGTAGTTGATGTATATATATGTAAGTATGAATGTGTGTATATGTATACATAAAATGGCTTGAACAATATCAGATAGAACCCAATAAGTTGTCTTTTTTTTATTGTTTCGAACTGATGCAATTATATATGATTCGCAAATATATTTATCCTTTATCTTTTATTTGTTTCGGTCATTGAACTGCAGCCACCCTAGGATACCACCCATGAGGATTTTATTCAAACAAATCAACCCCAAAAGCATAACAGTCACAATTGAGGCCAATGAAAGAAATTTGGGTAATTTAAGAATTAAGGAAGCTTTACTCATACACAGACTAGGACCCCAAATTAACAACAGGATGGAAGTTGGTAATCAATATATTATTTAGCTACATCTGGATGTATGTAGGTTCATTCTTAATAGCATGCTCATGTATTGTTTTAACAAAAGAAAAGAAGAAGGGCAAAAAAAGAAAAAAAAAAAGAAGCTGCACGTATAACACATAACTTAGAAGCAGCGCCACAGATGTACCAACACACACGAGATTGAAACAGCAGACCTCACACACTTCTCATGAGGAATTCCGGAAGAAGCTTCGTGAGACCACTACTGAGACGCTTCCGAAAAAAAGACCGTTGGAAAACAGTTTATAGCAGAAACTCCAGAAGATCTGAAGAAGGAATTGTAATTCCGAAATATCATCGGACTATAGATAACTAAATTACAACAGGTATATAGTCCATTTTTTTTGTTTTATAGTGCATTGTTGTACCATTCTAAACTTTTTATTCTTTACAACCCCACTATGTACTTTTGAAGTTTAGTAAATACTCTATCGGTCTCTTAAGCCGTACCACTAAATTACGCGACATAAACAAACCAACATCGGTTGTCAAGTGGTAGACACTTCCACAAAGACAACCACAAACACACCCACGCATTTACACGTGCGCACGCACGTACTCATATATATATATGCAATGGGCTTCTACACAGTTATCCCCATCCAAGTTCACTCATAAGGTATTGGTCGGACCGGGGCTATTGTAGAAGACACTTGCCCAAGGTACAACGCCGTGGGACTGAGGCCGAAACTATGTGGTGGCAAAGACAACTTCTTAACTAAACATAGCCACGCCAACATCCTTCTTAAAAATTTGAAACAGACATCCCCTTAAAAACCAACATAAAAAACACAAATCACGAAACAGAGAAATTATACACGCGATTAATATTTAAAGCCTTTGCTATAACATACCTGCAGTGTAAACAGAGAGAGCTAAGGAACCACCACATTTTCGATAGCGTTGACCACTACAGCGCATGGTACAGCCTCTGGACACACCCAGTTTGTTGTAGCTATTTCCACAGTAACAGTATCTTCCAGACTGCAAAGGAAGACGATAATAGTGCAAAATTAATCAAAGGACATACTAAGTCTATGTCTACCTGCTGGAAATAACAGTCAAAATTCTTATTTAAATCGCCAAATACACGGATAATAACGAGAGAAATCAACCGTCTGAACGCAAACGAATCAGTTGCAGTGCAGACTTCAACACGATGGGTTGGGGCTCTCTATCATGGTAACGCGTGCTGAGGAATGTAGTGTTGAGCACTCAGTCTCACTGATCGATATTAGAGTACACACACACACACACACACACACACACACACACACACACACACACACACACACACACA
>NC_068997.1:27317008-27317673 GCF_001194135.2 Octopus bimaculoides
GCTCGCCGCCTTGGAGGAAGATTCTGCCAGCTCGCCGCCTTGGAGGAAGATTCTGCCAGCTCGCCGCCTTGGAGGAAGATTCTGCCAGCTCACCGCCTTGGAGGAAATAATCAAAAGAGTAAACAAAGATTTCCCCCATCCAAAACAGTTTTTCTAACATAGATTACTTGTATATGGTAGCTTCCCCACCTTCACTGATAATTGCCTTATTCCTGTGCTGCCTCGTTGTCAATAACGTTTCTGATTTCCCGTCCATGACCGCACACATGACTATCTTCCCTGCGGGCAATCTGGGCATGACTTTAAACTATATCTTGTAGTGGGGCTTTGGTTCAGGAGTTTCAGACATTTGAGGTGTGTGGAAATACCTCTTAGCCTCTTTTGTTCCCAGGTTAACTCTGACTCGAAGTAGTAGCACCTGTCACGGTTTCAGTTACGGATTTACAAGCAGATGTGATGACAGTCCCTCTGAGTGCGGGAGAAGCAGAAATATTTCTGTGTACATACGTATACGCACACAGATATACATGTATACATACATTAATACGACAGATATGCATACATACATGCATACGCACACACACACACACACACACATATATATATACATATATGTGTGTGTGTGTGTGTATGTGTGTATATATATGTATGTATATATATATATA
>NC_068997.1:27318643-27319280 GCF_001194135.2 Octopus bimaculoides
TATATATATATATATATATATATATATATATATATATATATATATATTAAATTCTGTGTGTTGTATGTTGCATGTGCGCTTGTGTGTATGGGCGCAGTTGCAATGACGAGGCTAATGATACTGAGACATGCCATTTTCGACAGCCTCAGGTCAACCGATAAATTGTGAGTGTAATTGGGTTCATAGGAATTACATAGAGGCATGGTAACACTAGTATATAAACATGTCTTGCAACTCTTGCAGCCGCTTAGACTTGTACTTACCGTACTTGCTTAATGTTACCGTCCCATTACGTCCGCCATCTTGGAAGTGTCCTTCCCATTTCCATCTCGCTTTCTGGTGTATTATAAAAGGTGTTCCACTCAGATCAATACTGAATACGCCCTGAGGTCGACATCGCGGTAAGGGACTGAACATGCCACCAGCTGTACCGTAACTAATAAAAAAAAAAACAACAGCATATATTCATGAAGATATATATGCATATATTCATATATGTATGTACTTATGCATATATATCATGTATGTATATGCATATATGTATACATATATGTGTGTACACACATACACATATATATGTACATGCATACATATATGTATACATACATATATATATATATATATATATATATATATA
>NC_068997.1:27319301-27320328 GCF_001194135.2 Octopus bimaculoides
ATATTTCAGGTGAATTTCGAGATCCTTAATAACTGATGTATGCTCTTAAATAATTTTCTACTTATTTCAGACAGAAAACATTCTTGAAGCATAGGTGCCGTTAATTATGAACATGACAATAAAAGGACCTTCGCTTACTTTTCTTGCATGAGTTCAAGCTTGGGCACAATGCTTCCTAAACTGCTGCCAATATCGACAGAGCATGGGGAGAGAGGTCTACAAGTGATCGCTCAGTATGAAGGGGGTTTCAGAAATTCTGTAGTGGTGATGAGAGCCTTGAAAATGAAGAAGGTTGAGGGCGGTCATGCAGTCTTGACAATGAACAATTGCAAGCAATTGTTGAGCAAAAGTCACGTCAAAGTGTCAGCAGCACTTGGTGTCGGTATTGGCACTTGGTGTCTGCAGAAGATTGGTAAGATGGAAAAGCTCGATAAATGGGTACTGCATGAGCTCAATGAAAATCAAAAAGTTTGGCGTTTTGAAGAGTGCTCCATGCTCTTTCTGCGAAACACTAATGATCCTTTTCTTGACAAAATAGTCACTTGTGACGAAAAGTGGATCCTTTATGTTAACCGTAAATGATCAGGTCAATGGCTTGATCGTGATGAGTCCCCCAAACATTTCCCAAAGTCAAAGTTGCATCAACAAAAGATTATGGTGACTGTCTGGTGGTCTGCAATTGGTGTTGTCCATTACAGCTTTCTGGAAGCCAATCAGAGCATTACAGCAGAGGTTTACTGCAATCAACTCGCTGAAATGCATGCTCACTTGCAAAAAATGAGACCTGCATTGGTGAATCGACATGGCCCAATTCTTCTCCACGATAATGCAAAGCCACATGTTGCAAGAATGACCCTCCAGAAACTCACAGACTTGGGATACGAGACTTTAACACAACCTCCATATTCTCCTGATCTTCCACACACTGACTACCATTTTTTAAAGCATTTAAACGCGTTTTTAAGTGATAAAACTTTCAGGTTCAAACCATAGGTGGAGTCAGCTTTCAAAGATTTCTTAACATCAA
>NC_068997.1:27320678-27324894 GCF_001194135.2 Octopus bimaculoides
ATATATATATATATATATATACACACACACTTTACATATATATATATATCAATGTATTAGATTACTGGTTATTGGTTGTGTAATTCATATTTTACGTGGCACTATACACAAATACGCACGCATTCACACAGTCTCGCACATATACATATACAAATATAATCTGTAAGCAGAACGTTAAAAGTATACAAAAGTTTTTAGCGCTTTTGCAATCTAAATTTCAGTGATGGCGCTTTTGTTTCTTTGTTAGAAAGCAGCTCCTTCCCTACACGAGGAGTTCAAATTCCCTCGGTGTCAATAGAATAAGTACTTATTCTATTGACACCGAGGGAATTTGAACTGAGTCATGTACTGAGGTCAACGTGAAACAATCGACTAAACCTCTACCCCATATATATGGTCATTACAACAATGTTTTTAAAGAATTATATATCGTTGTGGTGTAGCAGAAACATCGGGTTGCAGAATTAGTAAAACGCCGATTACTGAGTGAGCATTGAGTCAAAAATACTCCTAACTACGCCTCTGAATGAATGAGTGGTATTATGTCAACGCAGGTCATCGTATTTAGTATCGTCTTTTTCGTCGTCTGTTCGATTGCTGCCAGAGTCATCTTTGATAGACATCCATTTTAAGATTCAAATTTTTACTGGTATCTCCAGAAATTCCTGATCAATTTCGACCCAGATTTAATCGCTGACTATAGAAATCCAATTAATTTTTCACTCTTACTACTTTTGAAAGAAAAGCATAAATTTCTTAACTTGCTATGCTCCGCTTGCACTAGAATATGGACGATTTGTGCGGCGTAAAAAAATAAAAAAGAAATTATGTTCAGCGTTCTGGTGTAATATGTAGGCACCCAGCGATAAGGTGTAAACTTAATCCTTAATCCAACTGAACACTACCATCTGACTCTTGGGTAAAAAAGAAGAAGCAGAGTTTCCTTCACAAGTCATATTGACTCATAAGGGCCGGTTTCCCGGTTTCATGGCGTATATATTCCCCAACTTGACGGGACGCCGATCCGTGGCAGGATTACTCAATTTTACCAGCTGCGTGGACTGGAACAACGTGAAATGAAGCGTTTTGTTCAAGAACACAACACATAATCCGGTCCAGGATTCGAATCTACAATCTTACGATCGTGAATCCAGCACCCTAACAACTAGGCCACGCGCCTCCATGACCCATGAGTACTTTTAGCTGAGTCTATACTGTTGCAAGGATTTAGGTTAGGTTTCCTGATAGAACAATTTCCACCCTTTTCCCTACCAAACTCGGAGGCTTCCCCAAAATATGGTGGACTCTGTCCTTTCTTATCTAGCTAAGCCAGAACTTCGCCTCCCATAGTTTCAATTCACAGTTGCAGTTTTGCATTTTTCTCTTTGAAAATATTTTTGAGAAAAACATTACATTATTACTCTTTATACATCCATCACAAAAACACTGAGTTTCAATACATGTCTTATCAAAAGCTTCCCCACCACTCCACGAAGCATTTACTGAGGCTTTAATTAAACATAGCGATACCTGATATTGTTAGGTCCATATGAGCGAGTAAAAGTGAAGTCATTTCTTATTATGCTGTTAGCAGCAATGTCGAAAGCGACTTTGACGAATTCAGTTCGTCCACGTTTTGAGTAAAGCTTGCGTGGAGTATTTTGGTAACAGTCATACGGGAGACCTGAAATAGAAACAAGCAAATTAGCTTCTTAATCGCATCATCTAAATAGCTCAAACTATTAGCAATAACATAACATTGTGTAGAATATAACGGCTTTGCCAATAGAGCAGTACAATAAAGATATTTTTGTTGTTGTTATTTAGTTCCACGTCAACCCTGATTAAGCAAACTGCTGATCAAAAGCATTCTAGAAATTACTTTCTACCTTTTTTGGAGAACGTGCTATCCAGTGTTTCTAGCTGTTGTTTCTAGCGGGAAAAGTGACCACTCTGAAGCTCTCTTAACGGTTTATGGTCTTTATAGTGGTTGGGTGCTGATGTTATTTGAAATTTTTCGAGCTTCTTTTTGGAGAACCCTTAGAAAAGTTGTGGTTAGGATCAAAAAACAATAATCTAAACTTTTTTTTGCGATTTCAATTTTGTACTTCCCTGTTGAAGTTTGAAACCCCGCCAGAATAGGGGTAAATACTAATTTAATCAATTTAAAACTCTACGTGAATATATAGTATTTTAGCTTAGCATGGGTTTTTTTAATACATTGAATCCAAAAATAGTATTTGACTTTCCAAGATGGCGGCCAGAGTACATAATTTTTAAATGAAATCAGTAGCTGTTACCAAGAATGTCATGTGATATGTCTTTATATATGTTTTTGAGGTCATAGAACACGAATTTGATGCGGAATAAACAGTTTAATAAATAATTAAGTAATTAAATTTTACAGAAGAATGAACATTTCCCGAGTTCCGTAATTTATCAGATACACTAATACATTAATAACCATTATGACTTCAGAACCTCACACCAAGTCATTCAATGCATGATTGAAATCAATAAGGCTTACATTTGTCTTGCAACTCACATTATTCAAATAAATCTTCAAATTTATTGCATATCGTTCCATAGACGGTTTTTGATAATTTTATTTAAGATGGAAAATGTTGCTGGTTTTTGGCACAGAAAGGGCCGTGTGTCTGGCATATCTGATTTCTAAATACAGTCTATTGACCTTTTCTTTATCCAATATATCTGTCATAAAATAGGCCTCTACCTCAGTGCTGCTAGTAAATAGTCCACTATGCTATTCTAAAATATCAAGGTCAGCTGTCCGTCGTCTATCCATTGCTATAGTGGTGATTTCCTTCTTCTCCAGTCCGTCCAACATTAACTGCTACTGGTGGTTATCTCATTCTTTAATGATGTCAGGTACTCACCACTCCCCCAAGTTTGGTGAGTTTGGTATAAAGCGCTTAACAGCTTTTAAGCTATAAAGCGCTTAACAGTATAGGCGTGTCGTCCGACTCAAATTTTCATGCACCTTTGGCCATTTCAGTCTGACCGGTCGCCTATACTACTAATCGCGTTACAGGTGCGAAACCAATGGTCCCTGTATGACTGGCCATAACATTTAACTTCCATGTATATATGTATATATATATATATATATATATATATATGCATGTGTGTGTGTAGTGTGTAGAAGAGTGTAGGCTCGGAATGTTAAAGATTTCTTCCAATTTTCCCGAGCGTAAACCTAATACATTCTGTTGTTCTTTTACCTCGTCTTTGAGTTTTTGTTTGGACTATATATGTACACACACATGCGCGCGCACGCACACACACATATGTACAAAAAGGTGTAAACAGTTAAATCATGTACTAAATTTTCATACTTACTAACGTAATTATACACAGACGCATAATTCTTAGATCTTCCCGCCGGCAAAGTCAGGTATTCTTTCGGATTCTTAGATTTAATACCTGAAAAAGAAAGACGAGTGGAATGATAAAACGGAAAATACATATTAAATGATACTTTTAAGGATGAGGATGAGATGCGAGTGGGGACTTTTGATTAATTCGTAGCAACATAGACATGGACAGGTGGCTATGAACTTCGTTCGTCAAACACGTGATTCCAGTTTCGATTCCACTGCGCAGTACCTCGATTCACCTGTGGACTTGGATCCACCAAAATCTTCGTAGTGCAACTGTATGTATGCGTATGCAAGTATGTATGTATGCTTAGCTTTTCCTTGGGGCTGGCCAGATTGGAGCAATCTCGAGTACAACCAGCCGAAATTGCAAAGATAATCTGGAACTCGACTGAGGAAAGAAAACTCCGAATGACTCTCCTTGTTTTCTTTGTATCGTCTATCTGGATGTTTTGTTGTCCCTTTTTTGTATTCTACATACATACATACATACATACATACATACATACATACATACATACATACATACATACATACCAAATCCATTCACAAGGCTTTGGTCGGCCCGAGGCTACAGTGAAACACACTAGCCAAAGGTACCACGCAGTGAGACTGAAACCGAAGCCATGTGTTTTGGAAGCAAGTTTCTTAACATACATATATATATATATATGTTTGTGTGTGTGTTAATTTTTAAGTATATGTATACATGTGTGTAGATCTGTTTGTATATACGTGCATATATCTGTGTGTATATATTTATACATATGAGTATGTATGTATGCATGTATGTATGTGTGTATACATATGTATATATA
>NC_068997.1:27325609-27331958 GCF_001194135.2 Octopus bimaculoides
TATATATATATATATATATATATATATATATTATATTATACGTGTGTGTATGTTTGTGTGTCTGTGTTTGTACCCCAACCATCACTTGACAACCGATGCTGGTGTGTTTACGTCCCCGCAACCTAGTGGTTCGGCAAATAGACCGATAGAATAAGTACTAGGCTTACAAAGAATAAGACTTGGGATCGAAATGACTGAAACAAATAAAAGAATAAAAGAATAAAAGAATATATGCAAACGTATACACACATACGTATGTACGTTTGTATCTTTTTGATTATCTTCTACCCCACCTTAAATTCCTTCTTCTATCACTCATTCCGGCCTATCTATTGCCCAAAGCAGCGGCTGATACATACATCAACCACTGGACTCTGAACACTTTCTATCTTTGGAGAAACAGCTTCAAAGTCCAGTAGTTCACTTGGGTTTTGCTTAATATTTCTAGTTTCTTTGTTTTGTTCTTTCTGACCTTAAATATGACACATCAAAAGCAAACACACCAACTATTACACGTTCCCCTTAGCTTGGTAATCATTCTGTATTCACACCTGTAATAGAAACTACATGTGTGCGTGTTTGTGTGTGTGTGTGTGTGTGTGTGTGTGTGTGTGTCGGTGAGTGTGTGTGTGTATACATATATGCATATGAATATATAAGTACGTACATATATGTATGTGAATGCATATGTATGTGAATGTATATGTATGTATATATGTTGGTATGTTTATATGTACTCATATATGTAGCTGTATGGTTAGAACCTTTCTTCCCAACCACATGGTTCCGGGTTCAGTCCTACTGCATTGGCAAGTGTTTTCTACTATAGCCTCAGGCCGACCAAAGTCTTGTGAGTGGATTTAGTAGATGGAAACTAAAAGAAACCCATTGTATATATATATATATATCGTCAATGTGTCATATATCCGGAAAAGAAGTTCATTCTAAAAGGCATAGAGCAGTAATGTATTTATATGTAGTTAAGCCTATGTCCGGTCATAGGGTAACCGGAAATAGACTTAATAACATATAATATATATATATATATATATATATATATATATATATAGATATATATATATATATATATATATATACACACAAGGTTTTTCAAAAAAATTGATATCATTTCGCAATCTAATAACTTTGCCAGTTCTTGTTCAAATGACTTCGAATTTTAACAACATGTTTAGAAATAGGTCAAAATTTTATGTCTAATGCTTGATTGTCTATCTTTTCAGGTATAGAAATTGCATTCACTGGAAGAGAAAAGCCGTTTTGTGTGTTGGAGTGTGCTCGAACACAGTCGAACAAGACTGTGCATCGTGCATTTGTGAGAGAGTTGTCTAAAAAGTCACCAACGGCAATGCAGATTTTGACATGGCATAATAAATTCAAAGAGGAAGGCTGTCTGTGCAGGGCAAAAGGATCTGGACGGTCACTAACATCGGAAGAGATGGTCGAGCTGGTTCGCTAAAAACTCTTGCAAAGCCCTAAGAAGTCCATAAGAACAAGTTTGGAAACTCAGAGTCCTCCAGTTTGGCGCGTCCTGATGAAATGTGCTGTTGAAATGGCCACTACCTTCACCTGACCTGACACTACTGCACTGGAGACTGTTACTCAGGATATGCTGTAGCATCATTGGGAGGAGCTGGGCTACCGACTTGACGTGTGCCGTGTATCAGGTGGTGCGCATATTGAACATTTGCGAAATCGCTCATGGAATCCACATACCTTTGGATTTCCCATTCAAATTTGGAGAAATGAATCTTTTTACATCCAATGAGTCAACGCTTTGCACGTGTATCATGCTTTTCATAAAGATGCACTCGCGAGCATGACTATGTTCAGGAAAAGTGAGCGAGTTGGAACCCTACAGGCAATCCTTGTGTTTTCAAAAGAGAGTGGTGTTGTGGGTCATTGACATCTTCCTGATATCAAATTACCTAGAAATGTGATAAAATCCATATAATATCAATATCGTGTGTGAAACAAATAATCTTTTACAGTGCGATATTTCTTTTGTAGTTCAGTCTATATAATTTGTAGCTGTTTGTACACACATTGCATTCTAACTTCGCTAAGTCGGTGAGACAGGTATTCATATCTTTGAATGTCTCTTCGCCGTTGATTACAACGTTTTACCACAGAGTAAATCCTGATACAAGGCCGTCACGTCTTAAGCGGAGGACCTTAACAAGGTATGTCAGCCTCATAAGACTACAGCAATATAACTTCAGCAATATTATCGCAGTTAGAGCAACAAAAAATATATTCACATATAGATATGCACAATGGTACACATACAGACATACACACACATATATAAATACAGGTACAGAGAAACAAATATACATGCACAAGGTTCCACTCACGCCCACATCGTCTCTCTCTCTCTCTCTCTGTCACACACACACACACATACACAAACACTCACATCATCATACACATACTTGCATCCCCACAAACACACCCACAGGCAATCACTTAAACAACCTTGAACAAAGTATGAAAAGATACACACACACATGCGCGCGCGCGCACACACACACACACAGAGTGACATGCACAAATACATACACAAATACATACACAGAAACACCCAGATACACAAACAGGCAGAGACAGGTGGATACAGGCAACCACTCACCCACCCACACACACAGACACAGACACATAGACACACACACACACACACACACACACATACACAAAAACACACGAACGCACATAATATACACATATATACACACTTATAGATTTATAAAAAGATGGTCCATAAATCAAAGTTTACATTGATAATATGTGTTGAAGTCTATATATACATTCTTTTACTTGTTTCTGTCATTTTGACTGTGGTCATGCTGGAGCACCATATATATAATCTTTGATTTTTAAAAATATTTTTACTTCTTCCAGTCATTTGACTGTCCATGCTGGAGCACCGCCTTAAAGGTTTTTCTGGGCGAAGAAATCGACCTCAGAACTTATTCATAGTACTTATTCTATCGGTCTCTTTGGCCGAACCGCTAGGTAACGGGGACGTAAACACACTAACATCGGTTGTCAAGTGATTATGAGAGGATAAACACAGACACACACAGACGGGGGCACCCAAAAGAAACCGGAATTATGCAATATTATTTTATTCACTTCGTTTTACATGTTTATACTTTTATCGCTTTCAAAGTATTCTCCATTGGGAGCAATGCATCAGTCCAGACACATTTTCCACTGTTCGAAGCAGTGCTGGAACTCTTGTGAAGTGAACTCTTTTAACGAGTCCTTAGCATTTTTCTTCACGTCTTCCACGTCTACAAATTCCGTAGCGCCAGATTTCGTCATAAGCCAGCAAGTTCGAAGTGGGGGTAAGTCAATTACATTGACCCTAGTACTCAACTGGTACATATTTTATCGACTCCGAGACGATGAAAGGCGAAGTCGATGCGTTGGAATTTGAACTCAGTTCGTAAAGACGGACAAAATGCTGCTAAGCATTTTGCCTGGCGTGCCAACAATTCTACCTAACCGCCCTATAACCTGTCAATATTACAATTAGGAGAAAGGCGGCAAGCTTGCAGTATCATTAGTACACTGGGAAAAATGCTTACCGGCATTTCATCCGTCTTTACAAACGGAGTTCAAATCCGACCGATGTCGACTTTGTTTTTCGTCCTTTCGAGATCGAAAAAATAAATACCAGTCGAACACTGGGACTCTATGTAATCGACTTAACCACTCCACCAAAACTGTTTGTTTTAAGCCAAAATTTGAAACCAATATTACAGTTCGAAAGATATTTCATATTATGGAAGTGCTCATTTGTTTTGTCGAGAGAGGAAAAATGAAGTTAAAGAAAATAAAACTAAATTCCGTAGAAAAAAACATTTTTTAGCTATTTTTGTTCTGTGTTAGACAATATGAAATGACAGTCCATTCACGTTGAATTATGATTCCGCAGGAAAAAGCGACACTTATCTTTATGAGAGTATATCTTTGTTTCGTCGAGAGAAGAAAAATACAATAAGATGAAAAAAAAAAAAAAAAAGTAACAATTAAAATTCCATTTGCAAAAAGTTAAATTTTTTTCCCCCTCAGATGAAACGAAAGGACAGTCCTATCACGTCACTGTTTTTTTTCTTCTCATACTACTCAAACATATCCAAACTTAAGATTTTCATTCAATAACAAATTTATCATAAGTATCGTATGGTATCAGAATGCAAGAATGAAAGAGGAGATGTAATTTTTCTTTTCTTTTACTTACCATGGCAGTAAAGATTAACCGCATGCCCAGACGAAGTCATTATCTGGTATATACCATCTACAGCACTCGTTCCCAAACTAATCATAGCTTCCTCGCAAGAATGGTAGACCTCTCCGTAAACCGTAAAAGAAGTAAAAGCTAAAATAAGGTAAAGCCGGATCCATGTTTGGCCGAAGCTGTTATATTTGCGAAACACGTTCATGTTTGTAAAAGGAACAAATTTGCATTCTATTATAGACTTAACAGTAGTTTTAGTACCAAAGAAAGTTGTAGCAGTATTAGTTGTTGTTGTTGATAATAATGATGATAGTTATTTGATAATAATTATGATAATCCTGCGACCAAACTACGTCTTTCGTTAATATACCAAACTGGCTTTATATATGTACCTTGGGCCAAACTGTACCTTGATACCTTTATAGTTAGATAAAACAGATACTTTCTTCGACTCTATTTTATCAGCCGAAATTCAAGATATATTGTAGATTATAGCCGCACGCACGCACGCACGCACGCACAAACACACACACACACCAACACGCACGTTTACACAAACATATATATGTATATAATGTATGTATATGTGTTATATGTGTATATATTATGCATGTATATATATATATATATATATATATATATATACCTATCCGCCCTCAACTCTCTCTGTGTGTATGTATGTATGTATGTATATGCAGACATAGAAGACAGCTATAATGAGGCACCGTCTCCAAAATCATTCAGTCTATCATATCTACCTCAATATCTATTTTGACTCGGTATTTATTTGATCGATCACTATTGATTGATTTGTTTATTTACGTAGATGACAAAAATGTTGCACAACGCCTCGCATACATGCACACGTGACTATACACACACACACACACACACACACACACACACACACACACACACACACACACACACACACACACACACACACACAAACACACAAACACACACACACACAAACACACACACACACACACACACACACATACACAAACATACACATACACAAATGCACACCTATAGAGTTGACGATGGACAAATGTAAGGAAAGTTTTTAAATGGAAAGGACTTAAAAATCGTTTGTGACACGTATTGTACGGCGGCCTCATTAGAGGCGAGATGTCGTCGGTTGACCTGCAATGTCCCAGTTGGTTCACATTGAACTTAGGAACGATAAGGAATCACGACATGGTGAAGGAGGAAAATACTTCATCATTGATATACCAGAGGCGTGTAAGAGAAGAATCAATGCTAGAAACAAATGCAAGAAACAGATACTCAGCAAGTAGTTACTGTCTTACTTGTGGAATTACAATTCCAGGTAGGTACCCAGTGGTCACGGCATGGATACAGAGGGTTCAAAAAGGACGTGGACATTTCACACTCGCATCGATGGAAATAAACACATCTTGCAGGTGTCAAACGGGACGGAAACTGCTGTGATCTCTGGTCAATAACCGATGAAGGGAATATTTCACAGTGAAAGTTATATGAAAAATTACATACACATATAGCACACAATGGATTGGATTGCCTATATTCAGTCGCAGAAATTGTCAGACAGCGATGACTGGGTTCTCCTGCTTGTGTGGCATGTTTCAGAGTCTTGTTGCCAGGCATAGGGTCTTCCTGTAGCCACCTTCTTGATCCAGGGCAGCACTACCTCCTCCAGGCACTTTATGTAGGCCTCCGTATTGAGTCTGAGGCCGTATGGGAAGATGAATGAGGCATAACGTCTCCATCACTCTAGGCACCAAGATATTGACTGGATGGTTGATTTTTATCATTCTCAGTACATGTCCTCAGATTGCACTGTCCTCAGATCGACACCCAAGCACTCTGAAATGTTCGTATTGGAGCTTCCAGCGTGGATCCCAAGCAGTACAGTATGTCATTTCCAAATTCCTGGCAGAGTGAATTGCGTCATGGTGGTGTTTTTCACACAGACAGTGCCCAACTGACCCTACTATACTGTGTAGTCGACAAAATCGAAAATAAACAATGCACATGCGTGAAGTTAAAAATGTAAAATGCTGACAATTTGCCCGTCGAACCTTGTATATATATATA
>NC_068997.1:27334888-27336742 GCF_001194135.2 Octopus bimaculoides
CTAATTTATGAATGTTGTACTAATATTTAATGTTTGTCGTGCAAAACTTGGAATTACACAGAATATGGGATTTGACTATACAGGTGTAAAGGAATATACATTTTCATAGGACTCTGAAATCTTATTTTCAAATTTTACAGTGATGACCGCACCCTTCTCTCTTTTGTTATCTTTCCCATTCTACTTCCTAAAACTTACGTCTTGATAGGTCATCTAGCCCTTTTGAGAAAATGTGTTAATTTATAAATACGTTGATAGGAATACAATGGGAAAGGAAAGAGGAGGAAGAGAAAAGAAGAAAAAATGCTTTGTAATGAAATTTCAATGGGTTGACCACATTAAATTGAAAAGAAATCTCTCTTTCTCTTTCCCTCTCTCTCTATCTATCCGTTCCCCAGCCTTTACTTTATTTTTCTTTATCTTTTTTTATTGTCCCGAAACCCCCTTCTCTGCCTATTTACCTCCCTCGCTCTTCTAAACAAAGCAAAAGACATCTGATTCATATAAGTGAACAAGGAAACGTCCTGTTTTTATCGTTTTGACTTTGTCTTGACGAATTCGGTAAACGAAAGCGCTAATAAAGAATTATGTACATGTATATATATGTGTGTGTGTGCGTATATATTTCCTTAACTTCCATGTTATGTACGCCCTCACTATACCAACTAGTCTCTATATACTTTCATGCGTTTACTACTCGATCTTTCCTTCACACAGTCAAATACCCTCCGAAGGCCTCCACTCATATCTGTCTCACTTTCTTTTAAAAGATGGAACTAGTAACTTCTGTCATCTTTTACCATGGATTTTCCTTCATACTTCAACAATGGAACTGCCAACTGACATTAGATTTTATTAAGGATTTTCTTAATTTTTCGACCAAGGAACTACCAAACACAATTATCTTTTATTTTGGACACTCTTTAGTTCTTCGACGAACTGGTTACTACTAATATCCTTGGTCAAGGATATTCTCTATTACTCTCTCCAATGACGTGATAGTTAACTTACACGGAAATGTTTACTCCATAACATATGATCCACACGCTTAACTATTCAAGAAACAGCTGTATGTGACTTTACCTATTTACTATAACTACGCTGCACTATGTCTAAATGTTTAAACTATAAATTAAATGCTCTAAAGTGGTATGTTTTGCTTGCTCTTTCTCTGAACCACTTCTAGCCATCTTTGATAAGCAGCGCCAACACCACCTTTTTTAGTTGCAGCCCAAACCGGAGTTTAACTGGTAAGTGAAACTGTTGTGGAAGAATTCCGACCACCCACCAAGTGACTAAAGGTGAATTGACTCATTGTTATAAAATAAAGAATTATGATCGATGGCAGTTCGGGTTGGTAAGGTGTTCACTGTGAGCCGTTGGTTGAGAGCGTGAGTCTCGTGTAATAATATTTCTTTCTCCCCTGATTCTCGTTAAATTATATATCCAGCATCAGGATATAAAAGTGGTGACAAGTTGTTCGAAGCTTGCATTGGACGTTTAAATTTTTTTGGTACGAACCCTCCTTACCCCCCAGAATCGTTCTAACATGGAAGACCTATTGGCCTCTGTGGTGCAATTGCAACAGCAACATCAGCAACAACAACAGCAATTACAACAGCAGCAACAGCAGCAGTAACAAATACAACAGCAACAAAACCAACAGTTGCTGGAATTAATGCTGAAGAAGTCTGAAAATACTTCAGGTTCGTACTCGCCAGATAGCGTAGCAAATCAATTGAAGAATTCAGCTATAAATCAGAAGAAGGGATTACCCTCTATGCATATTTTCGAAGATACGAACAAATCTTCAAAGAAGAGTTTAAAAGTTGGTCTGACAAGAAAATAGTACGA
>NC_068997.1:27337553-27339812 GCF_001194135.2 Octopus bimaculoides
ATTTCGTGAAAAAACCTTAAAAGTAAAAATTTTTGTGTTGAATAATAGGACAAATTTATTCGGAACTGATTGGATGGAATTATTTAACTCATAGGATCTCCCCATAAATCTTTTCTGTAAAAATGTAAATGGTTTTCCTGCCAGTACAAATAAATCGTCAGACGAACCAAAAAAAAAAAAAAAAGAAAAAATTGCAAAAGATTTTCCTGAGGTTCTGTCTGATAAATTAGGTCTGTGCACCAAATCGAAAGCGAAGTTTCAAATCAAAGAAAACGCCATACCTACATTTAACCCCAAACAAACTGTACCGTTTGCAGCGTTAGAACCGACAAACTTAGAGTAAGAGAAACTACAAAAAGTTGGAGTTATCCAAAAGTGGAATATAGTCAATGGGCATCACCAACTGTGTACGTTAAGAAAAAGAATAATAAAATCAGAGTGTATATATATATATATATATATATATATATATATATATATATGTATGTATGTATATGCCGACTTACATGCCTGTGTGTGACAATTAGCCATAAAGCTCTTATGCTGCCAGCCAACTCTGACGTAACGAGACGTTAAATTAAAGAACAAGGTGACAATTACATCAAGAAGGAGGGGGTGGAGTAGCAATGAAATAGGTCGAGATCTTTTTGTTATTGTTGTTGTTAGTGTTGTTGTCTTTTTCTCTATTCACTGTCTGACAGTTAGTCGTTGTTGTTATTTTATTGTATAACAAGCAGTCTTAAAGCTCTACA
Organism: Octopus bimaculoides; assembly: GCF_001194135.2. Classification (NCBI taxonomy): domain Eukaryota; kingdom Metazoa; phylum Mollusca; class Cephalopoda; order Octopoda; family Octopodidae; genus Octopus; species Octopus bimaculoides. The sequence continues at coordinate 27,338,306 of NC_068997.1, forward strand.
GATTTGTTATGATTTGTTGTTGCTACTGGCCTTTGTTGTTGTTGTTGTGATTGTTGTTGTGATTGTTGTTGTTGTTGTTGTTGTTGTTGTTGTTGTTGTTGTTGGTGGTGGTGGTGATTGAGTTGGTGTTAGTGGTGATGTTAGTGTTTATGATGCTGGTGGCGTTGGCGCGCAGTGGCGGGGGTTGTGGCCATAGTATAATGGTAGTGATGCTGCTTCTGATGTTGGCGGCGTAGGTTGTAGTAGTTTTAGTGGTACAGCTGATGTTGGTAACTGTTATTACCAGCGACAGTAGTGATGGAAAGAGGTGCTAGTGTTGGTAGTAGTGGAAGTGGTATGGTGGAATTGTTGGTGTTGGTAGTGAGAGAGGTGGAGGTATTTGCAGTGGTTGAGAAGTGGTGCTCGTACTGATGGAGATGGTGGTTGTTTTGAGGGTAGTGGCGTTGGTGTTGGAAGGGGTGGTGGAAATAGTAGTAGTGGTGTTGGTGGTGGAGAAACTACTGCTGGTGGTAGTAGTAGTGCTGTTGTTGTTGTTGTTGTTGTTGTTGCTGGTGGTGGTATCCATTTTGGCGTCTGTACTGATGTGTGGTTGTTGCTGTTGATGTGTTGTTTGATCCCCATGTTATCTCCAATCGAACTGACTTATGATCAAAGACATTCCAGTGGTGACCATCCCATTCGTTTTCGACATATCAGGGTATCAGGCTATTCGATAAGATGTATCCTTCTTCCTATTTTAAAGACGATATAGTGGTTACTACTTCTAGCAGCTTGTTGAGAGCACATGGAACTCCTGCAGTTGCCAACGGTGTTGTTGTTGTTGTTGGTGGTGGTGATGATGATGATGATGATGACGGTGACGATGATGATAATGATGGAGGGGTGTGGTGGTGGTAGTAGTGATTGTTATATAAGTGGTGATGGTGGTGGTGATGATGGTGGTGGTGGTGATGGTGGTGACAGTGTTATTTTTGTTGTTGCTGCTGCTCTTTCTGAGAGTGATAGCAGGAGGAGAGGCAGATGGTATAAACAATGGAGGTGATGGTAGCGTTGCATCTGTGGCTGTGGTTGTTGTTATTGTTGTCATAATTGCTGTTGTTGTTGTTGTTGATGGCGTTATGTCTGCTTTATTATTATTGTTGTAGTTGTTTGTGGTATTAGTGATGGGGGAATTAGTGACGGTGGCGGTCGGGGAGGTATCTGTGGTGGTGGTGATGGTGGTGCTGGTGGCGCTGCTGTCAGAGGATTAGTTTAGTCGAGTCAATAGCAGCGAACGTAGCAGAAATGTACTGGATGTTGGTCACTCTACTGACAAACAACATTGTACAAAATGGCGCCGACAAAATCTTCGGTAAGTCACAATGGACTACCGTTACTTCTTCAATTACTTAGATGTCAAACACACACACACACACTCATATACGTATATGCATAGGTATATGTGTGTCCAAATATATGTATATTTACATATATGTATGTATGTATATATATATATATATATATATAT
>NC_068997.1:27339932-27342528 GCF_001194135.2 Octopus bimaculoides
TCATATATGTACACACACACACTCACTCACATATATATACATATATTTGTATATCATCATCATCGTCATCATCATCGTCGTCGTCGTCATCATCATCATCATCATCATCATCATCATCAACATTATCATCAATATCATACGTATTAAACCTGTACAGGGTTAGACGTTGACAGTGACTTCGAAGTTTAATAAATATGCACTCTACTACAGTAGAGTATTGAATAATCCTTCAGCTTAACGTTAAATTGTTTTTACATAACTTGACATAGAAACAAACACGTGTGTGTGTGTGTGTGTGTGTGTGTGTGTGTGTGTGTGTATGTGTGTGTATGTGTGTCTGTGTGCGTATGTGTGTTTGACTTTATCGTTGTCTCTTCTCTCTTCTATCATCCATTTTTATATTATACATATATATGTATAGGCATATAAATCTAATATATCTATCTATCTATCTATCTATCTATCTATCTATCTATCTATCTATCTGTCTATCCACATGTGTGTATATGTGTGCATATAAATCTCTCTCCCCTCCTCCCCTTCCTCCTCTCTCTTTCTCTCTCAATCATATTTTAAGTACATATATATTGATGTATGTATATATGCATGTATGGTTGTGTTTTGGAATTATGTTCGGATTCCCTTGACAATATAGAAATGGACATCATTGAATAAGCGGATTGAATATGTATTGATATCTATCTATCTATCTATCTATCTATCTATCTATCTATCTATCTATCTATCTATCTATCTATCTATCTATATCATTATAAAAAATTATATTACCTGATCTGAATGTGTTTATGTAAACTATTTTTCAACTTATCGCAGAGGATACACAAAACCTCAAACTTTTTCTTGTCATTGTCAAAGACTATCACTTGATTTTGAATGCATTTATATAAACTAATTTTTGACACCACAGAAGATACACAATGCCTCATACATTACATTTGAAGATCTTTTTTAATTAGTGAAACCGGTTAAGTTAAATACTTTTACAAGACTCATGCATTTCCCCTTATATACACACACATATATATGTATATATACGTATAAATATATATATTTATATATGTATATACACATATGTGTATATATGTATTTATAGATGTATGCGAGTGCATAAATATATGTGTCTGTAGGTGTGTGTCTACATATGTCTGCAACGGGTGTATATATTTACTTCTTTACATGTGCGTTTTTGTTTATATGTTTACACGTGCGTATATGTTTGCATGTTTCCATACAAGAATAAATAAATAAAAAGAAAGACATTTACGACCTTCTGCTGTCATGCTTAGACGCTGATATGGCCTTAAATCTAAAGCATCCGATATGGCTGTGTAGTGAACAAGCTTGCTTCGCACCCACGTATCGTGGCTTCTGGCTTCAGGTTTAGATCCTCGGTGAAACTCATGTAGGGCATAATTCTCTTATTTATTTTTCTGATTTATTTTTGTGTGATAATCGTTTGCTTTTGTATTAGTTTCTTAACGAGGCAACCATGTTTTGTTATATTTCTGTAGAAAAAACTTCAGTTGAGCAAATCAGTCGTAATAAATTAATATTGTTCTACCATGTGGTATACAACATGTGAACATATGTGCGTTAATGTATCAATACTCGAGTGTATATATGTTGTGATCATGTACATGTTTTACAAGGCGGCAAGTTGACAGAGTCGTTAGCAGGCCGGACAAAGTCCTTAGTGGCATTTCGTCCGTCTTCGTGCTCAGAGCTCAAATTTCGCCGAGGTCGGATTTCGATGTCGACATAAGACAAATCGATTATATCGACGTCCAATACTACACAGATACTTTGTTTTATCGACTTCGAACGATGAAGGACAAAGGTGACCCAAGCGGGATTTGAACTCCAAACATAAAGGGTCGGAAGAAATACCACTAAGCATTTTGACCGACGTACTAAAGGTTCTGCCAGTTTGCCGTCCTCATAGAGTCTATGCGACTATACTCTTTAATGGTTACACCTTTTTATTCTAATATGACAGGGTGTGGTTTATGGGAGATTTGGCAGATATTATTGTAACTACTCGTGATATAACACGAACTATCGACTCCTTTTTCATTCAATGTATTGCGACGCACCTGATATCCAATCCACAGCCGTCAGAAACATCAAGTGTTGAAGCGTACCACTAGCCAATATACGCACACATATTGCTTTCGTTAAAGATTGTGTGTGTTCATTTTGCTTTCTTTGCTTGTTGAACTACTGGAGTGGCACAGATCAGAGGTCGTTGCTGCGATAATATTCCTTATCGCATAACAAGGCGGCGAGCTGGCAGAAACGTTAGCACGCCGGGCGAAATGCTTAGCGGTATTTCGTCTGTCTTTACGTTCTGAGTTCAAATTCCGCCAAGGTCGACTTTGCCTTTCATCCTTTCGGGATCGATAAATTAAGTACCAAAAATGAAGTATTACTATACATTCTATATTCCATATTCTATATCCCACATTAATTTTATAAGAATATAAATAAAACATAAAAAACAGAGTTGGAATTCTTTTGAATAATATATTCCTCTATACACTATCATACAAACCTCTTTTTTTTATTTCATATATAT
>NC_068997.1:27342756-27346838 GCF_001194135.2 Octopus bimaculoides
ATATATATATATATATATATATATATATAAATGAAAATAGATCCGTTTTTCATCCCTAGCTTCAATTCGACACCCAGAACGGGCATCTCGAGGATTTGCCACCTGTCGTTTACAAATGTTCAGATACTGTTGAACCTGGTCATTGAGTACGCGGGGCTTCTCGACGGCGTCCGTTCACAAGGTCAAGCTTATGGAGTTGTCGATTGATGGTGCTTTGTGAAGGACCAAGTTCTGCCGACAAAATACGAGTGCTTGTGCTTAGCAGTCGTTCAACCATTTCAGGCAAAGCCTAATCTTTCACAAGAGATAGTCTCCCTGACCTTAGTTTGTCTTTAAGGCTGGTGTCAGCTTCATCGAAAAGTTTGAACGAGTTCTGTACCCAATTGTGGTTGACAGGTCCTGGACATTCCACATCATTAGTTTGTTTTGCCGCTTCCCTTTCAACCAGTCCTATTTTACCATAGGTAGAGTTAAATTCCTCTAATTGCAATATTTTCCTCACTCATAAAGAATACACAATTACTGTTTATATATGTCATATATGAAAATAAAGAATAAGTAACAATTGGATAAGCAACAGTTACTAATTATATAACATAGAGATACTAGTTGCCAAAAATCACAAGTGAAAATCTGAAAAACTTTTCATTGAACCTCGTATATATGTGATACATCCCCCACACACCGAAACTGGCGGCTGTCTCGGATTTAGGTACTATATACATATCTGCTTTGTGGTATATAGTAGGGATTCCTTCAACCTGTTGTAACCACAGACGTTGCTATATTATTCTAATTAGTATTTTATTATTTAATAATCACGTACACCGAAAAATACCTCAGCTACATAAATATGTATTATCCACACAAACGCCAGAACTGACCCCCCCCCCTACACGCGCGCACCGCCCACACCCCCACAAACAAGCACATACAGTGACAAACCTCACATACACACATATGTATGTCTATATTTGTACATATGTGTACACACATACGTACATACATTCTTGCACGCGTACATATACACACACATACACAGCTATATACATATATATCGTTGCGTATGTGTGTGACTATATGTGTATATGTATGTGTGTTCAATAGCCGTTATGCTTCTTTCATAACATAACTGTTTCAGTTTTCACAAACAATCCCAGATCGATTCAGTTTTTCGCCCAAAACAAAAACCTAAACATCATATAAGAAATCAAAACGAACAGATACAGAAACGAAGCCAGCAAACAATTAAATGATTCAGCGAAACATGCTTGAACTTTGATATCTCACCTGATTTCAATCGATCCCAAAGTACAGACGATAGGATACATTTGAACAGGATATAATAGATTGAGGAAAATAATTATATCTTATTGATAATTTTTTAATCTTTTAGCTTTGATAATCCTTACATAACCGGGGGAAATGTATTAGTTCGAACTGAATGTGTCGCTTGACCCATCTGTTTACAATGAGTGACTTGTGATGGCTGAAACACTAAGTACACTTTTGATAAGTGATAACCACACTTCATCTTATTTGTTGTTGCTGTTGTTGTTATTGTTTTTGATGTTGCAGGGTAGCCTTAGTTAGCTCCCGAATGAGGGTCACTTTTGCTTACTCTTGATCGAGGCTCCTCCAAGGTCTTTCTTCATTGAAGTTAGTCTTAGATCAGTGTTGATCGAGGTTCTTTCTAGACCAGTCTTGGTTTGGTGGTGATAGTGGAGGGACTGCATTGAACTGCTTCTCTGTTTGATCTGTCGTGGGCGTAGAATCATGTGCAATAGAACTGGCAGTGAAGGGCAAAATGCTCACTTGTTACACTTAAGGGAGCAGAGAGAGAGAGAGAGAGAGAGAGAGAGAGAGGAAAAAGGGGAAGTAAGCAACGTGAAACCCTGGTACGGATGTAACAACAGGTATAAAATATACCCCAACACCTTGTAATACATTTCCTTCCCGTGAGTGCGTATTAGATACGTTTACACGAAAACATAAGAACACCGAACCATTTTTTCTTCCTGTGCTCATACTCAAATACACACATACACACGTATACACATACACGCAAATGCACGCATATAACGGTTTTATTAACTCCCACATTCAAAATCAATGAGAAAGAACTGCAGGTTAATAATGGAATAAATTATGTTAATGCTATTTATTACTGGCGTGTAATTTCACAAGGTAACATTAAAGAGAGCAATCTTAAATACTACCTGTTTTCTTTATGGTAATTATTTGACGTAATCTGACCAATCTTTCATACAAACTCTACTTGGATTTCATGATAGCTACCTCATTTGAGTTCTTATAGACGTCCAGTTTAATTTCCCATACAATTTATGACAGGCGCATAAGTTTTTTCTTTACTTTAAATATTCAGTAAGAAACTGTTGTAATATTGAAACGTACTTCGATAAAAACATATAGTACAGGTTGAAAAGGGATTCCAGATAGTTCTAGAACTAAGGTGATTTCTTCCGTGATCCTTGGAGCTGCTCCTGAAAGATTTTGAAATTATTACGCTCACCAAAAGCATCATCTCCATTCCAGAAGTGTGTCTCCTAGATGCAGAAAGAAAGCGATGGAGTTGGAGGTAGAGAAGTAGAAAAGTTCAGTTGTTACGTATATGGTTTGATTTACGTGCAACGTACAAAAGGTAGACGGCCAGTAATAAAACAGTCGATAGTCTACTTTTGTGACTACTACAACTCTTACAGACGCCAATACCTGAATTGCTTCCGCTATCTTTATCACAATCTATTTTGAGTATCTGGATGGACAGAGAATGCATTGAAACGGAAGGTGATCGTCAAGGTTGAGAATTGCCTGGAACAATCGCAGGTGGTGACTTCTTACCTGCAGGTTACCATTATATGACCTTCGTGTTTAGTCAGTTACACTTCATTTTATGTTCATTCTGACGAGTACTTCTTCGAATATTACCCAACATTGCCTTTCTCCTTTCAGGGTCAATAAAATAAGCACCAGCTGAGCGCTGAGGTCGATGTAATCGACTAGACCCCTTCCCCGAAATTGCTGGCCTTGGCCCCAAATTTGAAATTATCATCATTATTATTGTTGTTGCTGCTGTTGTTATTATTATTATTGCAATTATTATTGTTATCATTATCTAATACTGTTTCATGTACCACAAAAACAAACAATAAACTCTGTATCATTGTATATTGATTCATCTTGTTTCAGATTGCCCAGATAGCTGGGTGTCCCATGGCAGATCTTGTTACCAGTTCAACTTTTTCCAGAAAATGTTTTTTGAGGATGCTGAAATGACATGCCAGGTAAATAAAGATTTTGATGCTATTGTCTCTCTCTTTCTTCTCTTTCTGGATGTTGGGTAAAGTGAGTCTTTTATTTATACAGTAGTGGATTCAAAATGGCTAATGAAGTTTAGGCAATTGTACACTTTCCTTGGCACAGCGTGGGGTTTGTGTCTTCGGTACTTAGTTTTCAGCCTCCCAATAACCCGACCCTGACAGATGGAAGTAGGTGCAACCTCAAGAGTGAGATACAACTCACTTTATTGTTGTCATCGCTCTCGTGTTTGTTGCTGTTGTTCTTGACTGTCTCTTAGTCAGCTTTAACTAAGTATACTTGCAATCAAAGGCGCTTCAGTTTTGCCCATTCTATTTGTCTGCTGAATGATATCGTCCAAGATGTCTTTCTTTCTGTAAGAAGTTGAGTGTGCACGCGCGCGTTTGATTTGAGAGATTTATTTTGTATAGTATTTAGTATACCCTTATTCGTCTCTCTCTCTCTCCCTCTCTCTAAGTCTGTCTGCTTGTCTTTCTACTTTTCTAACTATACACAAATACTTACACACATGTGCGTGTGACACACACACACACATTGTCGAAAGTTTCCTTATGTAGTCACAATTGTGTTGGATTGGTTATTTCGTCAGAATTAGCGAAGAAAGAATACCCAAAGCCCTCATGTACAGCCTGCCTTGAACAGTTAAGCGACCGGTCCTCTGAAAAATAAGAAATAAGACAATAAGAAAAAATCCCCATTAGCGTTGTCTGTTTTAAAAAATGTTTTCGTCAAGTCTTCAGTGA
>NC_068997.1:27346848-27347398 GCF_001194135.2 Octopus bimaculoides
CATCTGCATGTGTGTGTGTACATACGTACACAAGAATGCACTACACAGCAACAATTGTCGTTGTAGGCGGACGGAGCACAACTGGTCAGTATCAATGGGAGAGAAGAACATCAGTTCGTGATGAATTGGTTAAGATCAGGCGACCCCTTAAGGTGAGTATTATTTAAATGCAGATTAAGGCGGTAAGCTGGCATAGTCGTTAGCACGCTGGACGAAATGCTTAGCGATATTTCACCCGTCACTACGTTCTGGGTTCAAATTTCTCCGAGGTCGACTTTGCCTTTCATTCTTTCGGGGTCGATAAATTAAGTACCAGTGAAACACTGGGGTCGATGTAATTGACTTATTCCCTTCACTCCAAAATAACTGCTCTTGTGACAAAATTTGAAACCATTATTTAAACGCAGATATTCCGTAATATTTGAGAGGTTCATGAGTAATGAATGTGTTGCATAAGTCGAAAGTAGGCTGTCAGACTAAAATATAATATCTTAAGGCATTTAGTTAAAAATCTCTTTATGTTCTGGCGATATATTTATTAATTAAATTT
>NC_068997.1:27347875-27350078 GCF_001194135.2 Octopus bimaculoides
ATATAGTTAAAAAAAACAATAACAAAAAAACAAAAAAACAACAAAGTGAGGACGTGATATGGATAGTATTATTGGACGCTCAGGAAAGGAAAGAGAGAGTGTATGACGTTTCGGGCGTAGCCCTTCGTCGGAAAGATGGAAAGTTCGGAGAATGGAAGAACGGAGAAAGAGGAAAATGGTACCGATGCCCACGAGGTTATATATATATATATATATACTTACATACATATATACATATATACATACATATCAATCAACAAAATGATTCAGTGAAATCTGTGCAGGTAGAGTTAGTAGATCCAGTGGTAATCCGGGTGGAGTGGTGGCATGTGGATGAGGAGAGATGCTGAAATTTCGGGAAGTGGTTCAGAAATGCAAGTCCAAAATATAGGAAGTTCAATCAGGACTAAACGGGAGTAACCACGTGAGCATATAATATAGAGTAGAAGTTTATATGAAAACAGAAGACAAATACAGGTGTATGAACAACAAGCAAGTGCATTAGTTTGATGCTCGAGAAAAATGAAGATGGCTTATACGTTTCGAGCCTACGCTCTTCAACAGAAAGGAATAAGAGAAAATAAACAGAGAGAGAGAGAGAGAGAGAGAGAGAGAGAGAGAGAGAGAGAGAGAGAGAGAGAGAGAGAGAGAGAGAGAGAGAGAGAGAGAGTGAAAAATATCTTGTAGATTTCAGCGGTCCAGCATAGCGAAGGTTTACAAAAAAAGCGTTTGAATGAAAGGGAGATAATAATAATACACACATCTTTTATTTGTTATTCTTTTACTGCTATGTTACAGGGACGTAAACACACCATCACAGGTTGTCGGCCTGAGGCTGCAGGAGAAGGTACTTGCTCATGGTGCCATGCAGTAGGATGGAACCTGAACCATGTGGTTGGAGAGCAAGCTTTTTACCACATAGCCACGCTTGTATATACATATACAAATCGAGTTCACAACTATGCTTTGTATCTGAATGCATATATACATGCACCCACACACACACATGTGTGTGTGAGTGTGTATGTGCAAGTATCTGTGTGTATATATGTATACTTACAAGTATAAACACGTATATACATATAGACACTCATACGCACGAATACGCGCGTACACACACACACGCGCACACAAACACACACACGCACGCACACACACACACACACATACACACACACACACACACACACACACACACAAACACACGTGTGTGCATGCATAAAAAGGCACTGGTTTTGTGCAATCGTTTACTTGCATATTACAATAGAATTCACAGCAGACGACAAAAATTGCTTGTCACAATGTCACATGTTTTGTTCTTTTTACATATTTAGCAGCAGCTTTGTAAATGTTAAATTGTCTGATGTTTGTTCAAGGGGTGAAACTGTCACCACCAGATAGACTGTGTGTTACTCTAAGCATGTAGATATATGAAGACGTTTGCCATTTTGTTTGCTCTACGTGGATGTACCTAGTACCTTCACTGATATTATAGTCAACATGTATGCGGCAGCTATTATACTTTTGTCGATAAAAACTGGACTGTGAAGCAGATGGGGGGAATGAGTGTAGAATACATCTGTGTCGCAGATAAGATTAGCTAAGTATATATACATGAATGTATCTCTCTCTCTATATATAAATATATGCATACACACCTATATACTTCACGTACATACGTAGGTACATATGTGTATAAAGAGATACGTGCATATTTAAATAGGTACATACATATATAGAGATATAAATACATACATAATAATACATACATACAAACATACATAAATATATACATGTATATACATACGTACAACGCTATATTCATGAATTTATATATAACCTCAAATATAAATGCATATATACTCATCTATACCAATAATTATTTGCGCATTTCGCTATGTAGGCCAAAGTATATATATGTTCATCTATATATATATATTTATACATATATTTATACATATATATATACATTCTTTTATTCTTTTACACATTTCAGTCGACGAAATCGATCTCAGAACATATTCCTTGTCAGCTTAGTACTTACTGCTATGTTTCCCTCGGACTGACTCGCAGAGATAACATAACGAGTTATACAATTTAATTATTACATTTATTGTTCAATTACATACAAAGAACGCACTCACCCAATGTTCGTTATGAATAAACAAAAGTCATGTCCGCCATATATATATCAATGACATTT
>NC_068997.1:27354670-27356998 GCF_001194135.2 Octopus bimaculoides
ACATATATTTATACATATATATATACATTCTTTTATTCTTTTACACATTTCAGTCGACGAAATCGATCTCAGAACATATTCCTTGTCAGCTTAGTACTTACTGCTATGTTTCCCTCGGACTGACTCGCAGAGATAACATAACGAGTTATACAATTTAATTATTACATTTATTGTTCAATTACATACAAAGAACGCACTCACCCAATGTTCGTTATGAATAAACAAAAGTCATGTCCGCCATATATATATCAATGACATTTTACTACGACAGTCCCACAAGACAACAACAATGAAACAATGAACTCAGACGAACCACATGACACACGGAACGTCAGACGAATTACATATCTAACAGTCCATATAACACTTACTCTATCGGTTTATTTTGCCGAACCGCAAAGTTTTGGGAACATAAACACACCAACATCAGTTGACAAGCGATGGTTGGGGACAAACACAGACACAAAGATACATATACATACATACATACATACATACGTACATACATATGCACACATCCATATGTAAATTTTACAGTTATGCCGACAATTATTGGTGCAATTGCTTATATCAGTAAATGTTTCGGTGACAATCTCGCTAAAGTTAAGGATTACAGAACAGACACAGAAAGCTACTTACTAATACACACACACACACACACACACACACACACACACACACACACACACACACACACACACACACACACACACACACACACGCACGGTTTACAATCTGTAAGTGGAACAGTAAATATAGTTTACAGAAAAAAAGAACACATGGTCACGATTTCAAAGCTAGTCGTATGATGCAGGACCATCGCAGAGAATTATTGCAACACGTAAGAATGCCGAGAGGTTGAGGCAGTGCCAAGTGTCACATGGACATGTGACAACGATGAAGCTTATTTTCCTCCCTTATACACATTCACTCACACACAGACACGCACACATGTAGACATATGCACACATATACAGACATACATAAGCACACATACACACACATCTATATTCATATTCATATACGTAGAGAGAAAGGGAGAGAAAGAGATATAGAAAGAAAGACAGAGATAGCGGCAGAAGTGAGCTGGCTGTGAGATAAGAAGCTTGCTTCTCAACCACATGGTTCCGGGTTCGATCCCACTGTGCAAGTGTCTTCTATTACAGCCACGGACTGACCAAAGCCTTGTGAGTGGATTTAGTAGACTGAAACTGAAAGAAGTCCGTCGTATAAATATATATTTATATATATTCATGTGTTTGTGTCAGTCTTTGCATCCCCCGCCACCATCACTTGACAGCCGATGTTGGTGTGTTTACGTTCCCATAACTTAGTGGTTTGGCAAAACAGGCCGATAGACTAAGTACCAGGTTTACAAAGAATAATTCATGGGGTCAATTAGCTCGACTAAAACTCTTTAAATCGGTGCTCCAAAAGAACATATATATATATATATATATATATATATATCCTGCTAGAGCCCCGTGGAGCTTTAGGTGTTTTCGCTCAATAAACACTCACAACGCCCGGTCTTGGAATCGAAACCGCGATCCTATGACCGCGAGTCCGCTACCCTAACCACTGGGTCATTGCGCCTCCACAAATTATTGTATGTGTTACATAACATGTAATGAAAACATATATATGAATTGTATAACTATATGAAAGACGGAATAAAAACATCGTCCGTTTAGGCAAACAGCTGTAATATCAGTCTGACACTTCCTTTCCTCATTTAAATTATTGATATTATTGATATTATCTATCTATCTATCTATCTATCTATCTATCTATCTATCTATCTATCTATCTATCTCAGTTTGTGTAAAGTAAACAGTCCAAAATATCAAAAATGGTGCCTTTTCTATGTATGAATGTATGCTTGCCTAAACATTCAAGAAACTCATAAACATGCGGAAAATATATTGAGAAACGAATATCGAGAGCAACCTATATGTATATATGGTATCTTGAACCAAATGCATTGTGTTTCTTGCACATGAGTTAAGTTTTATTGCTATGAGAATTGAAGTCGTTAGACTTTTGTCGATAACAACAGAACCGCAAGATAAAGAGACAATGAGTGTTAGACTTGTGTCATAGATTAGATAACTATACATATACACATATACGTATTTACACACATACACAAATGCATACATATTTCCATACATGCACACGCACGCTCACACACACATACATATACATATACATCATATAGACATATACATACACACATATGTATATACATACATCACACACACACACACACACACACACACACACACACACACACACACACACACACACACACATACTTATATCTGT
>NC_068997.1:27357322-27363946 GCF_001194135.2 Octopus bimaculoides
ACGTTCCCGTTCATCGGACAGTTTCCGGTATATATATATATATATTAAAAATGAATATGGTACTTAAGTATATATATATATATATATATATATTGAAGTTTGATTTTAGTGTCAAATTATATAAAAACACAATTTAACATTAAAACGAAGAATTACTCAATACATTTTTGCACAGTATATGTTTATTTAAATTTCACTAGAAGTGTCTGACCTCGTCTTCTTGTATATCGTATATATGTATATGTGTATGTGTGTGTGTGTGTGTTTGTGTGTATTCATTTATCGGTGTATATATATTCATACATATACATACATACATACAAATATACATGCATATACATATAAGTGTGTGTGTGCATGTGTGCATGTGTGCGTGTGTGTGTGTAAATTTGTACCGAAAAATATATTACTCGTACACAGAAACCAGTGACATAACGATGGAAGTGTCTGTATGTATGTGTGTGTATGTATGTATGTATGTATGTATGTATGTATGTATGTATGTATGTATGTATATGATTATCAATGTAATTTACGCTGCAAGGGAATTTATTACATTTAAGTAGATAATGAAATTATTTTAAGAAGTCGTACATTTGAAACGTGAGCCTAAGTAGGTTTTTGTTAGCATCAACAACAAACAACCCAATAGTTTTCCCACACTGACCAGATTACGTTTTTGTTTTGTTGTTATTCAAACTTATATTTCGGGAGAGAGAGAGAGCGAGAGAGAGAGAGAGAGAGAGAGAGAGAGAGAGAGAGAGAGAGAGAGAGAGAGAGAGAGAGAGAGAGAGAGAGAGAGAGAGAGAGAGAGAGAGAGAGAGAAAGTGAAAGAAAGGAAGCGATGGGGAGAGGAAGAGAGAGAGAGAGTGGGACAAAGTGGGAAAGGGAGTGGGACAAGGTGAGGGAAATTAATTTCCTCCCCTCGGTTTTTGCTTCGGGTGTAGTAATGTTGTTCGAGGTATGATCGACTCGACCTAAAATCCAGCCGTGTCGATCTCGACAGGGTTGGGAGATCTTTTAGCAAGAACTCAGTTATTTAAGCTGATTATGAACATGGTCAACTCCTGCACGTCACCTGTTAGGAGAACGAATGCCAACGAATTTTGCCAGTCCTGTGCACACAGGGAATAAATCATAAATTATTATATATGCGTGTGCGAGTGTGGTAATTCGTTGGCTGTAAAAACCACTTATACGTCATTTGTTTCTCAAATGGAAGGTTTTATTGCTGAGTAGGAAATACCATCTTATTATTTTATGAATTATGAAGGACTGCAGCATTTGGTTCGTCCGCTCCTATTGTAAGACTGCAGTATCTGGTATGTTCTCTCCTCAATTAATCCTGGTGTATCTATTAGGTCGTCAAGTATGAAATTTGTAGAAAAGGAAAAAAGTTTGCTAATGCTTTATAAATACAAGGAATAGTTTTATTCATCAAAGTCTGCACTCATATTGTCAATACACTTTTGCCACTTCAGCGGTAGCTTGTCCAGCCCGGAACTGTAAAAGCCTGGTAATCTAGAGTCAATAAAATCTTGGTAGACCTGTTTTACAGCAGCGTCGGAATAAAAGTTTTTCCTATCAAAAAGTTATCCAAATTCTGGAAGAAGTGGTAGTCAGTGGGGGCAAGATCAGGTGAGTATGGTGGATGATGGAGATCTTCTAACTCCTGTAGTTTCCCCAATGTCATTTTTGCGATGTATGGTCTGGCGTTGACTTGCAAAAAATAGGAGTGGATCTGTTGACTAATCTAGGTCGTGTTTTTGTAAGTTTCTGCATCATTTGGTCCAGTTGGCTGCAGTATACTTCGGCCGTGATTGGTGGGCCAGGTTAAATAAAATCATAATGGATCACACCTGCACCAGACCACCAAACACATATATAATATATACATAATATATATACCTACATAAACATGCATATATACATACAAACTTACATTCCCCCCCTCTCTCTCTATATATATATATATATTTATGCGCGCGTATATATTCTTTTACTTTCTTTGTTATTCATCCAATTAATTTTTTATATCTCTTGAAGATATTCCTGGTTTACAAGTGGCCTTCTTAATGTTGCCGAAGATTCCACGATCACTTGGAAAGACGGAACCAACTTTACCGGTGTTTCCTCAGATTGGTGGAAAGAAGACACTGCAGACAGAACCAATCACCTTATCTATTCCTATAATGGTAAGAAACGAACAATAAAATACCTGTTCCTTTATAATCTTTCTTTTGTATTTGGAAACACATTACTTTATATCTGAATGGCACAACAGACATCTAGCAATTGATGTTGTTTTTGTTATGTAAATTTTTTAGTGGCACTCTGTCGGTTACGACCACGAGGGTTCCAGTTGATCCGATCAACGAAACAGCTTGCCCATGAAATTAACGTGTAAGTGGCTGAGCACTTCACAGACACGTTTACCATTATCGTAGTTCTTAGGGAGATTCGGTGTAGCTCAGAGTGTGACAAGGCCGGCCCTTTGGAATACAGGTACTACTTCTTTTTGCCAGCTGAGTGGATTGGAGAAACGTGAAATAAAGTGTCTTGCTCAAGGACACAACGCGTCGCTGGGAATTGAACTCATGACCTTACGATCATGAGCCGAAGACCCTACCCACTAAACTAGGCGCCTACTGATGTTAATGATGACCATATTATATAGCCCAAGGACAGCCTTCTGGCCGCACGCCTATGATGAAAGTCGTTTTATTTTATCCGGCCTCAGTCTGTCAAGAACTATATTATTATTCTTTGATTCTGTTCCTGATTACTGTTACTGTTACTGGTTTGCTTTAGGTCAACCGTGATCCAGCAGGTTTATGAACAAATGTTTTCCACCCGTGATCATCCAAACTTTTACTGAGATATTGTATAATTAAGACTACATTATATAACGCGTCGTTCCTTGTTGTTAAGGCTCTCATTAAGCAATAGATAACCACACGGGCAATTACTTTTGAGTACAGTCTTCTATACTACGGAAACAGCTGTAAGCTAATGAATGTGATTATCCGGTAAATCGTCTTGCTTTGTCATTTATGAATTAATATCATACAGAAGAATGTGGCGAGCTGGCAGAGTCGTTAGCACGCCTAACAAAATGCTTAGCGGCATTTCGTCCGTCTTTACGTTCTGAGTTCAAATTCCGTCGAGGTCAACTTTGCCTTTCATTATTTCAAGGAGATAAAATAAGAGCCAGTTGAGCATTGGGGTCGATTTATTCAACTTTGTCCATTCTCTAAGAATACTGGTCTTGTGTCCATTACGCTCTGTAGTTCTGGGTCATATAAGAACCTGGAAGTCAGGTCGTCAATAAATTCCCACCACCTCACTACCAGAGCGTAGTACTACTGGGCATTATAAGTATATTGAATTCTAACAACTGGTTATAGGTTCTCTCAAGGCTACTCAGAATCTTGAAACATGATTGTTAGCTGTTAAAACACTGCCTTCTTCAAGAATTCCATTTTTCTCTAAATTCGTCAACACAACTGGCGTTCCTATGAAGCCGTTCCTCTTTATGGATCTTTTACTGTTCCCTCTTCTCTGTTTTTGTTGTTGTTATATTCTGTGTACTATGCATGGGCTTCTATCTTTTATTGCTGTTTTTCTTTACTTAACATTTTGCTGCTTTCTGTCACCTTTTTTTTTACTCTTTTCTGACCAGTTGTGATGCCAAGAACCGTAAACAATAAGCTTGTTGTTTTATCAATATACAAAGATATACACGCGCGCATACACAGAACTATATATACACATATACACACGCACATACACACACATTCACGCACACGCTCACAAACACATGCATAACACGCACACAAACACCCATACCAGCACACACACTTACACACATTTACACATATACACACATATACGCACACATTACCACGCACACACACACACATACTATTTTGAAATGGTAATATATGCATAATGTTTTTTTCACAGATGATACTTATAAATGGAGCCTCGCAGAAACATCTTTAGAGGCAGCTTATATTTGTGAAATCGATCGTTCAGAGGCTTTTCGAATCATGGTGGAATCACGTGGGATTGGTAAGTTTACTCCAAACATGGATTGATCTATTTATAAAGAGATTTAGCAATCAATTTAACTGATAACAGCAGGCATGTAACGTTAGAGAAGCAGTATTATTTCCGGTCATATCATATACGATTAAGGAAGTCGTATAACTTCCAGTTACTTCATATAAGATAAAGGAAGTGATGTGACTTCCTGAATGACTACAAAATGAATTTACCTGTATTTCTTTTATGCTTGTACATAATAATTTACCATTACAATCAGTAGTGGAAGTGGCAGTTGAGTGTTTGCAGGTCGTATCCTGAGCTGGGTTTATGGAACCGTGGGTATAACGGAAATGAGCAGAGGAAGAGTCAAGACCCCTTGTTTGCTATTTTATTCTGACGAAACTAATTCTATAAATACTTGAATTATGTAAACTATTAGAGAAAGAAACTTAGCTGTTTCATGTAATACATATAATTAAATCAAAACTTTTCATGGACCCTTAAGATTCTACTGTGGATCCCTAATAGCGCGGACCCAACAAAATCTTATATGAACCACCAAAGGGTTATATGGACTCCAATTGAGAACCACTGACCCTGGTTGAGAACCTTTACGTTGTATATCTCGATGGCTCCTTCTAAAGAGGTGATCAACAGTGCCAGTGCAATGCCACTCCGACACAGATCTAGGATTTATCAACCTCGGTCAGGTTGCCTGGATGAGAGTTATGCTGTAAGATCTAAAATACTCGGTGATCCCAGGATACAACACTGACGATACATCTAAGTATTGCATTTGTAGATGCTTAGCGGTATTTCGCTCGCAGCTACGTTCTGAGTTCAAATTCTGCCGAGGTCGACTTTGCCTTTCATTCCTTCGGGGTCGATGAATTAAGTACCAGTTGAACACTGGGGTCGACGTAATCGATTATCCTCCTCTCCCAAATTTCAGCCCTTGTGCCTATAGTAGAAATTATTATAGTATAGAATGTATCAAGATGAAGAAAACGAATATAGTGTTTCCGTAAATTGTCAAATTTCTTTCAGTGTCTTCTGTTTCTGTTTCTGTTTGTAGACTATGGAACAAACTACAGTAATCCGAATGATATTCCGAGAGGACCAGAGATTATTAAAGAACCAGAAGACTTGGTGATCGTAACGGGAGAAAGCTTCGCTTTTATTGAATGCATTGCCACGGGTAACCCGAAACCAACCTACAAATGGTATCGTGAGGTGTTTACAAGAGAAGAGGTTTCGTGGAAAATCGACACACGCTATACAACAACCAACGGTCGACTCACCATCTCTAAACCAGTCGATGAATTAGATGCAGGGGCCTACCAGTGTGAGGCAAGCAACAAGTTTGGATCGGTCTTAAGTAGAGTTGTACAGGTCTCTTTCGGAGGTTTGTTACTTTTATCATCTTTTGTCATCGTTTTTTGTCCTGATGCACTACTAGGCTCTGGCTCTTATGATTTCTGATCTCAACTTATTGGAAGTATTATCATGTACATGTTTTGTCTTGGTATAAAAGACAGGCTACAGCAAATATTCGTCTGAATACTACAGATTTGCTTGTCAGTTGCTTGACCTTAACCAGTTGAGGATGTCCCTTCGTGGCTGACAATATATACATCTCTGATCACGAGCTGAAGTAGTGGACGAGCATCATGGCCAGTGTTATCATGTTTGATATCAATAACCTTTCTGTTTGATATCATTTATCATTCTCTTTGATTGCATTTATGTTCTTTTGATATTATCTGTTTCATATAATTTATAATTTTACTCGATATAATTCCTCATTCCGTTTCATGTAATTTATCATACTCTTCGATCGTTTTTATCCTTCCCATTTCACCCTTCCAAGGCTGATAAAATAAAGTACAAGTCATAATCGACTGGTTCTTCTTTTCAAATTCCTGACTCTGTATCCATGTAAGACATTCCCAAATATAGTTTACTTTGACATAATTTATCATTATGTTTGATATAAATTTTCATTTTCTTTCATACATTAAAAAAATTTTGCTTGATATTCAATTATTTCTCATTTGTTGCAGTGCTTAGTGAATTTCCCTCAGATGATATCATACCGCAAAATGTCCGGGCCGAGACGGGAGCGGTATTCCAGTGCCCACAATTACACTATAAACCTGGTAAGTGCAAATTACAAACACCCACGAGAGAGTATGTGTGTGCATATATTTGTGTATGTGTGTGTGCGTGTGTTTGTGTTTGTGTGTGTGTGTGTGTGTGTATGTGTGTATGTGTCTGTGTGTGGTGTGCTTGTGTGTTGCTTACTCTCATCTTGAAATTTGCTGCCTGCTGGGGTCTCCCTTTACCAAAGTATTAGACGTGAAACACGCTAGGTGTCAGTAATAATAATAATAATAATAATAATAATAATAGTGCCATTTGTTATCTGGTGAACGATATTTCGACATCTCGTGTGTCTTCAACTGGTTCAAAAAATAAATTTGTCAATCTACTTCATTTTGGTTAATATAGAAAGGATTGAGGTAACTCCTCCTGAAGATATAGAGTCAAAATTAAAAGAAGAGTGCCATTTAT
>NC_068997.1:27365107-27365748 GCF_001194135.2 Octopus bimaculoides
GCAAAACACTTTCAATACAGTAAACATAAGAGCACCACAGCAAACCACAGCACATACCCAAGGCGCACAGAGCTGCGCTCGGTAGTGAAGTGAAAGCACGTTATAAAAATAAAACTACTGAACAATAATAATAATAATAATAATAATAATAATAATAATAATAATAATAATAATAATAATAATACGAACGCCAAGACAGACACAGAAGACCGGTGGCTATGGATGAGGGGGAGTGACCTGAAGAAAAAGAAAGAAGCACTTATATGCGCAGCTCAAGAACAAGCGTCAAGGACTAACTATGTAAAGTGCAGAATCAACAATACTACCGACAGCGACTAATGCAGTTTGTGTGCTGAGAGGGTGAAACAGTAAGGCACATCGTTAACGAATGCCCAAAATTGGTACAACGCGAATACAAAAGATGCTTTCAAGTAAAGAATAACCGATAATTAAGAACTATCCGAGAGTTTTTCAGAACAACAACAACAACAATCATTTCTGCTAATGGCACAAGGCCTGAAATTTGATAGGAGAGGACTAATCGATTACATCGACCCCAGTGTTTCACTGCTACTTAATTAATCCACCCCGAAAGGATGAAGAGCAAAGTCGACCTCAGAGAAATTTGAACTCAGAACGTA
>NC_068997.1:27365758-27371151 GCF_001194135.2 Octopus bimaculoides
CTACTACTACTACTACTACTACTACTACTACTACTACTACTACTACTACTACTACTACTACTGATAATAACAATAATAATGATGATAATAATAATAACAATAATGATAATAATGATAATCTCTGCAGAAAGCCTGCTTGTTTGGCACAGCAAGGCGTACAAGAAAGATATTAGCCACTAAAGCTGCGGAATGCAGTTTGATATCTGGCAATTTAAAACTGGCAGAACAAAAAGGAAATTCCAATTGAACGAAAGGAATAATAAATAAATAAATAAATAACATGATAAGAGTTCATTAGTGGGATCGCTTCAAAAACGTTTAAACTCTATTATCTTCAGCACCGTCGTAAGCGCAAAAGCGTTTGTTGAGTTTTGAAAATATTCCAGATGGATTTGTCTAAAGAGCGTCAGCATCAAGTTTATAAATCAAAATAACGCAATGTAGCGGCCCCATACAATATTTCTTCAACGGAAGTCGAGTTCACAGACACAAGGATATTGCAAAAAAAAAAAAAAAAAAAAAAAAAAAAAAAAAAAAAAAAAAAAGAAAAAATCAAACAAACAAACAACAAAAACAAAACAAAAGAAGACAATAAAAGACAAAGACAAAACAAAACAAACAATCCTATTTTTTTAAACTACGAGTATTTCGAACGGAATCGAAATTCAAAGAAGAAAAAATCTCAGAATCTTTAAACGTGCGTCTGGACAAATTCCTTCAACAAATATCGGACGAACTACCTATACCCAATTATATTTCGGCCAGCAACGACTCCTTACACGAGTAGGTTATTGTATACCTAAATATGATTTAAAAGTCTTTAGGCGTTAAGATAAACATGACCTAATACTGTCTGAGATCTACATAAGTTATCTAAATTATAAACACGCTATATATATTTTTCTTCTGAGTACTAGGTGGATGTGTGTATATAGAATATATACAAACCAACATATTTCATTTTGATTTGCAGAAGTAGTTTACAGATGGTATAAAGACGAACCGTGGAACTTCGTCTCGTCCAAGAGATTTCCAAACACGTTCCTGTCCAGAAACGGGAAACTTTATTTCTCCGAGCTAACTTCTGCCGATACCGGTTTGTATTATTGTCTGGCTAGTCTTGCACCCGATCTTCATTCAAGACTAAGTTCTGACAGTGGGACGGTTATGGTCAGCATGCCGACTCCTGTTGTTGTCAAAGACAATGGTAAGTGGTTTTTGTTATTTGTCTTTCTTTCTTCCAAATATAATTTATTGAAGTGTTTCAGACTATGACAGCTCAGTTGTGATATCCGCATAGCGTCGTCTCGTGATATGATATTATGTTATCGTGTTAACGCGACATTATGATATCGTGCTATTGTGATACATATCCTGTTATTATGATATCGCGATGTCGTGGTATCACCAACGTATAATATCGTGTTGTGGTATTCCCTTACTTATCTCAGTCATTGGACTGTAGCCGTGCTAGAGCATCACCTTGAAGGGTTTAGTCGCCGACCAACTGATCCAGTAAACCAAGTGTCTTCTATGACCAATAGTTATATATTAATGAAGCCAGCATTTAAATATGGTTATTGTTATGTTTGTTGTTGTTGTTTACGGGAGCAGAGTTATGGTATTCTACATATGATATTCTACAAATATTCTAATATATCATGCCTATTCGTGTTCATTGTTACATATCTACTTAAGTGAGTTTTTTTTAATCGGCAAGTACTATAGTGTCTATGGTTTCCTGAGAAGGACTAATAAGGTTGAAACGTATATGGAGTTGTCTCTCCTAATCACTGAAATAATAATAAAATATTATTGATATA
The DNA here is from genome assembly GCF_001194135.2 of Octopus bimaculoides. Classification (NCBI taxonomy): domain Eukaryota; kingdom Metazoa; phylum Mollusca; class Cephalopoda; order Octopoda; family Octopodidae; genus Octopus; species Octopus bimaculoides. Next base: position 27,367,582 of record NC_068997.1, read on the forward strand.
ATATTGTTTTTTCCTCCCTATACAATTATTTCTAATTACATTTTTAATTCTCATTGCATTATATGATTATAGAATATTATTATTGCATAAGCAGTGTGGTTGAGAAGTTCGCTTTGTAACTACGTGATTTCGGGTTCAGTATCTCTGCGCGGCATCATGCACAAGTATCCTCTACTATAGCGTTGGACTGACCAATGCCTTGTAGATTTAGTAGATGGAAACTGAAAGAAGCCTGTTATACATACATACGTACATACATACGTACGTACGTACGCACATACACATGTGTACATATAGATATATGTGTATATATGAGTGTCTACGCACCACGAATGACCATGGGATTGCACCTAAAAAGTTACCCTCCGAGGCACAAGTCTGGGCAAGGTCGTTTATGGAAGACTAGCAGTCGCCCATGCATACCGGCCTCCCCTCTCCACGCCACCAGTGTTATCCAAGGGAAAGGCAAAGGGGCCGATACAGCTTGGCACCTGTGACGTCGCAGCTCATTTCTACAGCTGAGTGAACTGGAGCAACATGAAATAAAGCGTCTTGCTCAAGAACACAACACACAGCCTGGTCCGGGATTTGAACTCACAACCTTACGGTCGTAAGCTCGACGCTCTAACCACTGAACCATACGTCTTCACTATATACATACATATATACAGTAAAGATCGGCAGTATAAGTATTAGATTAAAAAATACGTACCTGGATCAATTTGATGTGCTAAATATTTCAAGGCAGTGTCCCAACTTGGCCGTAGTCTGATGATTGAAACAAATAAAAGAATAAACGAGTATAGCTAATAGTGTCTTTTCCTTATCATTTATTAATTTCTTTTTAAATTTATAATTGTCATTGCATTATATGATTATATCATATTGTTATGTTGTATCCCAGGAGGGTAATTTTGCCAATAATAAACACACGCATTGATTCTATCAATCTTACTTTCACACAAACTTGAAGCAGATCTAGACTAGAGACGGCATACCATTGATGACGTCGCGAACGATGAAAGGTCATTGACAAACCTGATTGATTGGCCGATCGAACGGTTAAGCAAACAATTTATTAGTTAATTGGTTAAATAGCCAACCAATTGACAGATTAACAAATAATATAGAAATGAAATAGAACTAGTGCGTGTGTTTATTATTGACATAATGACCGTCCCGTGATACAACAAAATATGTTTCAAAACATGAGTTCATATCAAGAATCTTGTAAAACAAATGCAAAAAAAAAAAAAACGGAATGTATCATATGTAATTAAGTTTTTTTCTTTGCCATATAATCATTTCTAATAACATTGCAATAATTATTTCTAATTCATTGCAATGATTTATCTAATGTTGTCTTTTCTTCACTGCATACTTATTTATAATTACATATTTAATTACCATTGCATTAAATGATTATGAAATATTAATGATTCATCTAATGTCTTTTCTGCACTCCCACAGTTATTTATGATTAAATTTTAATTGTCATTGCATTAATTGATTTTAAAATATAATTAGTGATTAATCTAAATGTTTTTCCTCAGCGAATAATTATTCCTAGTTAAATTTTTTAATTGTCATTGCGTTAGATACGTTAAATTAAGCTTACCTGACTTACTGGTGAATCTCTCTTGTTGAAATCTTACTTGATATCCTCTTCTTGTTTGTAGCTGCTGCCATGAGAAATCCCGTCATTCACAATGACTTCATTGCTATCTTCCCCTCATCGGTTCTGCTAGGTGAAACCATTTCTATGGAATGTATGGCGTTTGGAAGGTATGAGAAGGAAGACATAGAATATGTAATATACAATTTATCGATTGAAGTTGTGGTGGTACTAATGGTAGAAGGGGCTGATATGTATTCCCAGTAACGGGTCAGTTTAAGCAGACTTAGTTTCATTTTAAGGGAACTGAATTGCTTTCTCTAGCTGGCCAAGCGACCACTTAGAGAAAATACTTTAGAAAATACTTTACTAGAAAAATATGTTATAAAACTTAAAATATCTAGGAACGATTATGTGAGTACTTGACGAATATTAACCTCGCAAATATATCTTGATAAGTCTTATCAAGACGTTTACTTGATGAGTTCTCAAACAAGTAGCTAGTAATTAGCTGAGACCAGTATCTATATAAAATATATGAATGAGAAGTTTAAATCTCAAATTATACTTTATATATCGTAAAGAATAATTATAAAAAAAATATTAAGATTATTGTAAATAATATTACAAAAAAACTTTATAAAGAATAATTATACATTATGAAGAAAATATATGTATATTCATCTCACGGTAAACCTTTTACGACATTTAGACGTTTCGGCGGCTTGCTGTTTCTTTAGTCGGTGTTGATAGAATATGTTGAAGGGCCTCTGTAGATTCTTGCATACATACACATATACATATGCATACATGCACATTCATACATTTATGGATACACACATAGGCATTGGTGTACATACATTCACATACACATACACACACACATATACATACACAAACATACATATATATACGCACATAGACATGCACATAGACATACATCTATGCATTTATACATAAATATATATATTTATGGTACACGCATATTCTCGTATAAATACATACATTCGTATATGAATACATACATATGCACGTACGTAAATACATAAATATACACACATACATATATAAGCTCACCATACACACATACATATATATACATACACATGCATACGTACATACATACACGCATACACACACATACATTCTTAAATATATATTAACCAATATAACTGCAGTTATAGTTCTAGCATAATGGGTCTGCTATCTTTTATAGCGAACCCCTCAAATATCACTGGACCCGAGAGAACAAAGGTATGCCTGACCGAACTAGTTTCTATAGCAACAACAGAGAACTTCGTATAGCAGACGTGAAGCTTGGTGACAGTGGTCTCTATACGTGTCACGTGAGAAGTGGATACACGTGGATGTCTACGAGAAAATCTGCTTACCTGAAGATAGAAGGTTAGTTGTATATTGTTTTGGTGGCCTTGTGTTAGAGTTGTTGTTGTTGTTGCTGTTGTTCAGTGGTAGCGGTAGCGGTAGTGGTGGTGGTGGTGGTGGTAGTGGTGGTGGTGGTGGTGATAGTGATGGTGATTGTAGTGGTGGTGGAGGTAGCGATGGTGATTATGGTGATAGCGTTGGTTGTGGTGATGGTGGTAGTAAATGATGTTTGTAATGGTGATGGTAGACGTTGTGCTAGTTGTAATGGGGGCATTGGTAATTATGGTGGTACTAATGGTGGAAGGGTAGTTGTATTTGTAGTACTGCTGGTTGTTGTAGTAGAATAATGCATGGTGTATGTGTGGAGGTGGCAGTGATGGTGTTAGTCGTGGTGATTGTAATGTTTGTGGTAATGATGATGGTTATTGTGGTAGTGGTTGTTGTTGTTATGTAGTGGGGGTGATGGTGTTGATGGTGGTGGTGGTGAACGTTGTGGTGGATGTGGTGGTAGTGGTGGTAGCGGTGGTGTGGCGGTTTGTGGTGGTGATAGCGGTGGTAGTGGTGATAGTGGC
>NC_068997.1:27371393-27373042 GCF_001194135.2 Octopus bimaculoides
GTGTGTGTGTGTGTGTGTGTGTGTGTGTGAGAGAGTAGTGTGCGAATAGTGCGATAGGATACGAACCATTGGCCCCCCCTCGGTTCGAGGTTACCACTCCTTAGATACACGGGCTAATTAACGTTAATTTTTAAAAAAATAACAACAGGCGTTTCTTTATAGTTGTATTAAATCTGACAGCGTCAACTGAAAAGCATTAAATTCATCTTAACATACATTTAAAATCAGTCATACCAACTACTTGACAATTTGGAACATAGAAATCCATCCAAGAATGACCATCCCTGTTGAGAGGAAAGAGAAGCTGTGAGATTTATGCCTTTCTACGTGTACGTTAATTGAGTAACTCTCGATGATAGATACGCCCAAGAATCGTTTCACCAAGGGATTACTCCTCTTATGCCGTAAAGTATAATTCCAGAGATATTTGGCAGCTATTTCTTAGAGATTCAGTGATTATATAGATGTTGTCACGTAGTTGAAACTGTTGTCAAATCGGTTATAACATTAGTCACTAACTTTTCAGAGGCAGTTTAGAATCGACTGTTTGATGTGATAACTTCAGCAACTCATGCTACTAGATCCCGTTAAGTTATTTCTGTATTGGCCGATCCAGAACATTTGTTAAAGATGCAACTTTGTCCTTCAAATCATCATTGCATATAAGATCACTGTTACATCTCCCCCACACTACATTTTCTACCTGTCGGCTGCCATCTGTAAATTTACTTAACAATATCTTTATATGATTAAGATTTGTTGAATCCTATCACGTTGGCAGCATGCAATAATAGTATTTTTGTTCAATGCCAAAATAAAATATTCTTTCCACAATGCTGTTGAAGAGGTTAAAATGAGATGCCTTCTAAAAGAGTTTTCTTCGAATTTATTCATTCAATTGACGTGGTTGTGATTTTAATAAAATAATTTCACTGAAATAAAATGACGTCTGAAATTATTACGTCCTTTGGACTTGGATGTAAAAGCCAGCTGTCTTGCTGTCGTTGTTGTGTTGATCTTGTTGTTCTTTTATTCATTGTTTCACTGTTGTTGTCATTAAAGATGTTATAATAGTTATTATTGTGGCCGTTATGGCTTTTTCTTTCTTGATAATGCTCAGCGTATTGTATATCAGCAACAGAGGCAGTAATACTGCTTCTGTCGCAAATATATATATTTTAAATAAGCTTATCGCGATACCGGGACCTGTTTTGACACTGTTTTTCTATATATCGCTGGCGAGGGTATGAATCGCTACTATCTCAAGTGGTCGAGCATCCACCATTGACAAGATCAAAGAAGATTAAAATCATGTGATCTGGTGGTCTCAGCACTGGGGATGGTAGGGATTTATCTCCTTGCTTGTGATATAACAAGAGCGCAATTCGCAACGAAAGCCAATATGAGAGTTTTTCTCATGGTATCTACCGTAGTATAGTTTGTTCTGATAGTACGTCCACGTTTAAGTGGGGATGAATATTACCGCTCGGTACTAATACTGCCTCCCTCTATCTCTATCTATCTGTTTCTAGTTGTTTATCTGTCTTTCTGTCTACATACATACATACATATGTATATGCATATGTATGTGTGTGTATACGTATATATACATATATATGTATATACATATGTAAACACACACACATATA
>NC_068997.1:27373133-27374175 GCF_001194135.2 Octopus bimaculoides
ATATATATATATATATATACATATATGTATATATACAAATATAAACAAATGTATATATATGTATATACATACATGCATACATACACACTCACGCACGCAATTATATATATATATATATATATATATATCGCCGTCAATCTCTCTCTCTCTTTCACTCGCTTCAGCTAAACCTACGACAGTCTATCCACTGAAAAGTCGACACATAGACAAAGGAGGTAATGTAACATGGCGATGTATGGTGATAGCCATACCTAAAGCACACTTTACCTGGTACAAGAACTCGAAACCATTGACCAATGGCAACGGTGTAGAAATAAACGGCAATACACTGACGATAAAAAATTTATCAGCGAAACTCCATAACGGCATATACCAGTGTGTAGCTACCAATAAGCACGGCAGTAGCTACAGTGCGGCACAGCTTCGGGTTCTTGGTATGTACCCAAGTTTTTCTAACACTATATTCCTGTATTACGCTACTCCTTTATAGGTTTTATTTATTGCACTGCAGCCAAGCTGGAGTACCATGTGCAGAAACTTATGTATTTATGTATGTTTGTTTCTATTTGTGTAGAATTTAAACCAACTTTCTTCAAGAACCCGGTCACTCCCATTCAGACTGTGTGCCGTGGAACAAATGCGACTATTATGTGCCGACCGGAAGCTGCACCGTATCCAAACTTTACCTGGACAAAGAACGGCCGGGAGATTACTGACATTGAAAACGAGGCTACTATACTTCCCAACGGCAATCTGATATTATACAATATCCGAGACGATGATGCTGGTACCTATACATGCGCTGCAACCAACACATTAGGGACAGCATTAAGTTCCGGAAATCTGACAGTTGTTGGTGAGTTTCTTAGGTCACACCTTCCGAAAATGTTGACTCCCCAGTTTGCAACAATCCAGGTAGTAATAAATAAGGTTGAATCTCCAGTCACTCACTACTTCATAAAGGGGGAGAGAGAGAGAAAGAGAGAGAGAGAGAGAGAGAGAGAGAGAGAGAGAGAGAGAGAGAGAGAGAGAGAGAGAGAGA
>NC_068997.1:27374464-27378152 GCF_001194135.2 Octopus bimaculoides
TATATATATATCTTTCTCTTTCTGTCTTTTCCACAGGACGCAGTGTCATTCCTATCGGTCCAAGAACCAGTGAAGTTCTGTTAAATGAAACAGCATTCTTGTATTGCCAAGGATCTGTGGTTCCGTTCATGGACCATGTTTACAAGTGGCTCTTTAATAATCAACCAATTGCAGTTGACAAAGATCCCCATTATTCTATGGTCAGTGACATATCTTGTTATTCTAGCTGTTGGTGTTGTTATTGTCATCGAAGTCGGTGTTTGTGATTTCGTCGGTGTTTTTGTTTGTGGTTTCATCAGTGTCGTTGTCGGTGAGGTTGCAATCGCTGTTGTTATTGTTAATGTTGTTTTTGTTATTGGTGTTGTCGTTTTTCTTGTTCTTGCTCTTATTTATAGCTATTTATTTCCCTAATTTCTATTATATATCTTCTGTTATATACTTTAATGTGGTACTATCTCTCTTTGATCGATGTAAACACCACCTGTCTTTGTTTGTTTTTGTTTTTGTTTCTTGTTTTGTGCGCTGTAACCCGTCCTTCGATAGTGTTCTCCATGTCTTGGGCTCTTGTTGTCAATAAAAGAAATTATTATTATGATTATTGTTATTATTATTATTAATTCCGCCGAAGCCGACTTTACTTTTCATCCTTTCGGGGTCGATACAATAAGTACCAGATGAGTGCTGGAGTTATTGTAATCGACTATCCCCCTCCCCCAAATTTCAGGCCTTGTACCTTGAATAATGTTTGTTTAAGGAAATTTAACGAAACAGCCATGTTTCCAGAGATGAATTATTCAAACTCCAGAGAATTCCTCTCAACACATGGCTACTTCTGCTCGTGATCAGATATGCACATATTGCCAGCCACGAAGGGACATGCTCAACTGGTTAAGGTCAAACAACAGACAGGCAAATATGTGGTATTGAGCAGAATATTTACTGTAGATCATCTTTTATACTATGAAAAATCATGTACATGATAACACTTCCAATCAGTTAAGATGAGAAGCCATGAGAGCCAGTGCCTGGTACTACATCGGGCATTTCTTCTTCTTCTTCTTCTTCTTCTTCTTCTTCTTCTTCTTCTTCTTCTTCTTCTTCTTCTTCTTCTTCTTCTTCTTCTTCTTCTTCTTCTTCTTCTTCTTCTTCTCGGCGTAGTCATCGTCGTCATCGTCGTCGTCATCATCAGGATCATCATACAGTTTAAACTATGCTATCATATCGATTTTGTAGGCCACCGCTACTAGAGACCAACGTTCTGGATTATACATCAGATCTGCACAGTTTAAACACAGTGGAAAATATACTTGTATTCTTGAGACTCCAGTTGACTCTGTTCAGTCTTCAGCAATGCTTAATGTCAAAGGTTTGTAGTCAAAGCCTGAATATTCTGATTCATTTGGTTCTTGTTTCTTTTTAGTTTGTTAATGTATGTGGGTGTAAATATATATATATATATATATATATATATATATAATAGAAATATGTTACAAAAACAAAATAAAACTACACGTGGAAATGTAGAGGGAAAGTAAGAAGAAAAACAAGCTAATACACACACACCTATACACACACATATACACATATATTGTATATATATTTTAATGGTATTCTATCGTTTCATTATTGTATATTTATATAACTTCTACAATAATGTTTTAATTGTTTCGTTTGGTGCATTTCAGGACCTCCAGGCCCCGTTGCAGGCGTGTATGCGCAACAGCTACCTGGGATAGAAAGAGGATTCCAAGTAATATGGACTGATGGCGACTCTCATATGGCACCTATACAGTTCTTTACCATTTTAGCGGCCAATAATTACAACCGGAATTACGTTCCTATTGTCGAAAGTAAGTAAAGTAAAACACTTTGTTCTACCACAAGTAATGGGAGTAGTCAAACTCTACAGCTGTTTCAAAAGGATATTGAATGCATATTGTGAATAATTAAAATGCCTCATATCTTTCAGGTGTCCTTTCTCCTCAAGTACATTCAGCTCGTCTGTTGAAAATTACTTGTCTTGAATTAAAAAAGAAAACGAGCTAGGCAAAAGTTGTACATTTTATCAATCGAGAGTTGTGTGGAAAGTGGAATTGATAAAGAGCCAGTTGCTTTTTCTACTCACAGATTACCTTAGCGAGATAGATTGGGTGTGGCTTCAAGGAGGTCGCTTTGTTAACTCCATAATTTATGGTGTGGCCAGAGATTATTCTAATTTGATTAATGTTTTCACTCTGTGGTTGAATTGGTCATTTCGGTGTCATGGCGCAGAAGCCAGAACACAAGAGTGGGATGTTTATTATTTAGGAAAGATAATGGGAGTAGCAAAATCTTATAGAAAGAGAAAACCCAGCTAAACGTATTAAATAAAGTGACACTTGTAAGTTACGCGAAAGTATACACACTCCCAGACACAAAAGAAACTACGCGCCGCACGCATACACGGCACACTCAACTCGTACTCGATCCTGAAAAGATGAAAAGCAAAGTGGATCTCGGCGGAATTTGAATTGAGAACGTAAAGCCGGAAGAAATGCCGCTAAGCATTTTCTCCGGCGTAGTAACGATTCTACCAACTCACATCCTTGATTGCCTTAATAATTAAGGTTTCTAATTTACGCACAAGGCCAGCAATTTTGATGTCAGTACTTGACTAGTACTTTATTTTATCTACCCTAAAAGCACGGAAAATGAAGTTGACTTCCGCTGGATATGAACTCAAAACGAGACATTTTTGTCCGACGTTTTAACAATTCTGCCTTCTCATTGCCTTAACAAAACTGTTGAGTCTCTTCACAACTAGTATTGATTTGCTTATGAGCCTATAACATGAAAGGGAGAAAATAGAAAATAGGGATAGATGACAAAAACGAGAACAGCTCGGTGAGTGTAGCTGCTAACCCTTCCTTTGAAACAAGCAGAAGTTACCGAGTAGTTTTGTGGTTAATAGTTAGTGTGTTCAAACCCCAATGCCACTGGGGAATATACGTATATACATATTTAAGTATCTGCTTCTATCTGTTTTTGCCTGATTCGTTAAGAATTTTCGTTAAATATTCACCAGTGTTGTACTTGTTTACTTTAATGAAGCATCACATGATGTGTGTGTGTGTTTGTATATGTGTGCATGTGTGTGTATATGTATGCTTGCGTAGGTGTACGTGTATAGATGTATGTATATGGAGGTGTACGTGCAAACGTGTATATGTGAATATTATGTGTGAGAATATTGTGTGCAGACGTGTGTGTGTCTGTATATGTGGGTGTTTATGTATATGTAGATGTGTTTATAGATGTGTGCGTGTATAGTGTGCCTGTGTGTGCATGTGCGTGTGTGTGCAAATGTGCGTGTGTGTGTGTAGATGTGTACGTGTGTATGTGAATTTGTGTGTGGTTGTGTGCGTAGTTGTTTATGCACGTGTGTATATGTGTGTGTTATCGCGTGAGAAGATATATGCATGTGTGTAGATGTGTATATATGCATGTATGTGCATGTGTGCATGTGTGTAATATGTGCAATGTGTGCATGTATGTGCGGTGCAATAGTTAAAGCCCAACAGAGAATAGTAAAACGATTCAAATGATGAGCCGACGGGCAAATCCAAAAAACACTAAATTCCTCGTCGCTGTTGCAGAACGGCCCCTGTACGCTCATTCCACCTCCTCTCTCTCTCTCTCTCTCTCTCTC
>NC_068997.1:27378352-27379371 GCF_001194135.2 Octopus bimaculoides
GTAGTGGTCATAACAGTGGTGTAGATGATGGTGGCGGTGGTTGTAGAGGTGGAGATGGTAATGATATGAAGGTGACGGTGATGATTGATAATGATAATGCTGGTGATAATGATGATGAAGATGATGATATGGAGGAGGAGGAGGAGGAGGGGAGGAGAAAGGGAATGAGAAGAAGATGGAGAGCGTTGTTATTAGTGATGACGACGACCTTGATGAAGAAAATGGAGGTAATGATGGTGGTGGCGGTGGTGGTTTGTTGTTGATGATGATGGCGGCGACGATGAGAACGATAACGATGATGATAATAATGATAATGGTATTGGTGATGATGATGATGATGTTGACGACGACGACGACGCCGACGACGACGACGGATGATGAAAATAATAGTCATGATGATGATCGTGTTGATGGTGATGATAAGCGCGGTAACGATGATTGGGATGATGGTCTTGATGATGATGATGATGATGATGCCGATGGTGGTGGCCATGGCAGTGATGGTGGGATTGCTGGTAGTAGGGAGTAGAATGTGGGGGGAAAGGTGGGGACGAATGTAAAAGAGAATCTAATTAAAGCCGCACAGATTACTTAATAACAGTGCTGCCAGCTAAAATACCGTGTTTCTACAACGTCATTAAGAAACGCATGTTTGCCACCCCCCGCTCAACACCCCGTCCACCTCGTCGACACCGCACTCAAGTGTACTTTAAATAAATTATGTAAAAATTTCCTTTTCTCAGCTCGATCAATCATTGACGAAACGAAACGAAACAAAGCAAAAAGTAAAAGAAAAACATTGAAAAAGGTAAAAAAAGAGATAACGAATGTTGAAATCAAAACGTTAAAATTTATTAGTATAAAAATACAAACTACAAAAGGATAACAAAATATAACAAAACAAAAGACAAGCAAATTAAAAAACAGTATGTTTACTTCTAATTTTAGAAAATATTGCATATTAGGTGAAACTTAGAAAGTATTTAATCAATACATTTTCTTTTTTTAATATAAATATT
>NC_068997.1:27380078-27382377 GCF_001194135.2 Octopus bimaculoides
TGTGTGTGTGTGTGTGTGTGTGTATGTATGTTTGTGTGTCTGTGTTTGTCCCCCTAACATCGCATGACAACCGATGGTGGTGTGTTTACGTCCCCGTAACTTAGCGTTTCGCCAAAGGAGAACGATAGAATAAGTACTAGGCTTACAAAGAATAAGTCCTGGGGTCTATTTGTTCGACTAAAGGTGGTGCTCCAGAATGGCAACAGTAAAATGATTGAAACAAGTTAAAGAGTAAAAGAGAGTACCATTAGTGTACCCTTTCGGGGAAGAGGAGAAGTCGATTACATGAATCCCAGTAAATAACTGGTACTTATTTTTTCGACAGATGAAAATCGGCTACAACGGAATTTGAACTCTGACCGTAAATATGGACGAAATGCCGCAAAGAATTTTGACCGGTGTGCTAACGATTCTGTCAGCTCGCCGCCTTATATTTCGTTTATATTAACCGCAATTAAAATCAATATTGACGTAATATCTGGTGTAAATATTGACGTAACATTCAAATTCCGCCAGGGTCGACTTTACCTTTTATCCTTTCGGGGTCGATAAAGTAAGTACCAGTCGAGTGCTGGGGTTGATGTAACCGACTTAGCCCCTCACCCGAAATTGCTGGCCTTGTACCAAAATTGAAAACCAGTATTGATGTAACATTCAGTAACATTCATTGTTCAAGGCAGAAGGGTGTGATTTAAGGGAATTTAGCTGTCATTTCTACCAAGTCAACTCCCTAGATTATTTTGTCGTTTGCTTCTGCAAGTACTCATCCCCCATACTCGTACAATGTTCTACCCCATGCATCAAATCCCTTAACTCTCTTTGCCTCTGTCTGTCTAGCTGTAAATAGTCTTTGTGATAAAACCTTATATCGGTCAAGTGTTTGTTATTGTCTTTCATTCATTAATGTTTTCTTTTCAGATATACCCTATCAAAACACGCTGCTCTCAACCAAATACCCGCGCTCCTTTATAGTTGAAAAGCTGTACCCAGGCCTACAGTATTCGTTTAAAGTTCAAGCAACCAATTTTTTTGGCAGAGGCCCAGTGAGTTTACCATCAGGTAATGGATGACTATAGTTAAAGCTCTATATTGTATCACTAGCAACAGAAATCTAGAAATATTTAAACCAATAAAAAAATCTATAGGTTTTCAAATCAATTCCTTCAAGGTCAATAAAATATGGTACTAGTCAAGTACTGGGTCTCTTTTAAAAATTCAGGTCCTGTATCTATGTCATTAGAGTAAAGGCGTCAAGGCATATCAGTTGAACTGCGGTATCGGCATTTCATCCTAATCGTCAATACAGTCGTATTATGAATACAGGAACTTTAAAGACGAAGTTTTCTACGGATCGAACACACAGCTCATTCTTCAAACTAACAATATACGTTAGGAAGTGGGCCCAGTATTTCAGATACCTTCAAATCATCCTCGATAGCGAAGAAACGCGGTCGGCGGACACCGTATACTCAGCCAATTCCTTACATATAAATTATATTTCTTAGTGCACCGTTCATGTCATCAATAGTCTGTATGTAACGCTATGGATACCCTTATATTTTCCAGTTTATTACTCTGTACGTGAAGATTCTCCTGACAAGGCTCCTGATGAGGTCGGTGGTGGAGGAGGATCAGTCGGGACTCTGAAGATAACGTGGACAGTAAGATACCTTTATCGACACACACACACACACACACACACACACACACACACACACACACACACACACACACACACACACACACACACACACACACACACACACACACACACATCTGTGTGTCATTTTATCTGTCTAATGCATTCATTTTCCCTTGTTTCAGAAACTTGAGCCTAAAGACCAAGGAGGAACTGGCATTGGCTACATTGTATATTGGAGGGAAAAGTTCGATTTTCCGTGGTTATTTGTGAGTTCTCTTCATTGTATAATCCATTCTGTTGTCGGAATCTCACAGATTGCTTCGTTTCCTTATCTATCTATCTATCTATCTATCTATCTATCTATCTATCTATCTATCTATCTATCTGTTAATGTTTCCCTGACTATTTCTAAACTGACACCCTGCTTTGCCTTCTTTAATAATAAACTAAGCGGGATCAAACATACGACAAATATTAAAGGGGATAACGAGTCTACTTGGAAAATTCCTCCCTCAATATTAACTTTCCCTAAGACTGTGTCACCTGAGTAGAGATCGACTTTCCATTTCTTCATGCTACAGCTAAATAATTCTCTTATGTTGTCTGTTATACTGAATATACTCAGACATTCACTTATCCATGAGTGTGGGATCATGT
>NC_068997.1:27382477-27382951 GCF_001194135.2 Octopus bimaculoides
AGGGGAAACGAACGCATGGAGCGATGCGTGAGGCAAACCGGAATAACGGGATACAATATCCGCGATCTTTCGGATGAGGGGATAAAGAATACATTTTTCGAGTATATCGCAACTTATAAAGTTAATGTTGGACTAGCGCAATAACAACAACAACAACAGCAACAACAATAATAATCATAATAAGAAGAAGAAGAATACATGCATACATTCGTAAACAAATACACACACACACACACGCACACACTCACATGCATTTGCGGTATCTGTTGCAAATTTGGCAGGAATTCTGGAAGGTTTTCAAGATACTCCCACCACGCAATCGAGATTTTTTTTTCTCCTTTTTAAAGCCATTGTTTATCTTGTCTCTCCCTGGAATAGTGGCGATTATAACGGGAAATAATTATATTCTTCGTCCAATTATTTGTTTTTCTGATTATTATTATTATTATTATTATTATTATTATTATTATTATT
>NC_068997.1:27382961-27386794 GCF_001194135.2 Octopus bimaculoides
TATTATTATTATTATTATTATTATTATTATTATTATTATTATTACAGCGACGAGCTAGCAGAATCGTTAACAAGCCAGACAAAATGCTTAGTGGTGATTCTTCTGGGTTTGCGTTCTGAGTTCAAAGTCCGTCGAGATTGAATATGCCTTACGCACTTTCAGGGAGTAGATCGAATAAATAACAACTGACCCCCTTTCTCTCAAAATTGCAGGCCTTGTGCCTTAATCATAATGAAATGTGCGGAGCCGCTAGAATCATTAGAACGCTGGTAAAAAAAAATTCGTACAGTATCTGTAAATTCCCTTGAAACAACACAATCTTACTAAATACATTTTAACCGAAGAAGAAAAAGAAACAAACTCACAAATCTTCCCGCTTCCTTGTAGCTGTTATATTGATACCGATTACCTACTTACCTGTCTGGCACCCTGCCTACTTACCTGTCTGACATCCTCTCTACCTACCTGACTGGCACCAGCTCTACCTACCTGACTGTTTATCTATCAACCTCTCTACCTACTTACATAGCAACCTACTTACAAACATGCACACATAAATACATGCATATCGTTACTATATGTTAAAATGTCGTATGTCCAAATGAGGCCAAAAGGTTGTCTTTTTTTTTAATATTTATTTTTGCTTGCAATAGCCGGTTCTTTTGGTCAAATGTATCGTATCTCCAGCTGCTTCAAATGCCAAGATAGTAAAAATTGTCAACGTGTGTAGTACAACGGTTTTGCTATGGAATGGTGAAACTATTTTTCGTTTTCTGAAAAAAAAAAAAAAAAAGCAACGTCTTGGACTTACGATAATTTTGCATAATAGCAACGATATATATATATATATATATATATATATATATATATATATATATATATATATGTAAATTCTGCCGAGGTCGACTTTGCCTTTCATCCTTTCGAGGTCGATAAATTAAGTACCAGTTGCGTACTGCTGTAGATCTGATCGACAGGTCCCCTCCCCCAAAATTTTGGGCTGTTTGGGTGGTGGAACTCCTGTTCGGATGGGTTTGAGGGAGTATTCTGCTTCTTTTATTTAGCTCAGTGATATTGCCAGTTGTTTCTGTGACTGTTAGTTCCGTGACGGCCAGGTTTATGCTATTTATTATTGATGTTTTATTATTATTATTATTATTATTATTATTATTATTATTATTATTATTATTATTACGAAGATGGCGAACTGGATGAATCAGCAGCATTTTGTTCGTCTTTACGTTCTGAGTTCAAATTCCTCCGAAGTTGAATTTGCCTTTCATCCTTTCGGGGTCGATAAGTTAAATACCAGTTAAATACGGTTGGGATCGATGTAATCGTCTATCCTCCTTTCCTAAATTTCAAGCCTTTTACCTATAATAGAAAGGATTATTATTATTATTATTATTATTATTATTATTATTATTATGGAGATCATTGCATGAGAAATGGGTGTATTACCCACATCTTTTTCCACTGCTCTTCTCTCCTCTCCTTCTCATCGTCATCAGCATCATTATTATCATGATTATTATCGTCATCAACAGAGTTAAAATCAGAAAGGAACATTGGATTTCCTATATCGATCATGCAGAAATAATCGATAATTTACTCACGTGTCTCCATCCCTCCATATCCACACGGAACTCCCCATTATTAAAATCAATCAATTTGTTCTCATTGTGTCCTCATCAATCACTCAAGCACAACACAATCTTACTAAATAAATTTCAACTAAAAAAAACAAAAAACTTACAAAATTTTTGTATTTTGTTATAAATATTATATTCATATCAATTACCTATCTATCTATCTATCTATCTATCTATCTGTCAACTTATGTACCTACCTACCTACATACATGCATACTTACATCCCCACCTAGATGCATGCATGTGAATAATTTGTATGTGTTTGTATACATATGTATATATATATGCATATATATATATATATATATATATATATATATATATATATATATATATATATATATATATGCATATATATTTATACATACATACATACATACACACACGCACACACACATATATATATGAATATATATATATGCATAGGTGTATATATGTGCATAGGTATATATACATATATATGTTTATATTTATGTACGCATTTATACGTGTGTGTGCACATATATCTATCTATCTATCTATCTATCTATCTATCTATCTATCTATCTATCTATCTATCTATCTATCTATCTATATACAGAGGGAGAGAGGGAGAAAGAGAGAGAGAGAGAGAGAGAGAGAGAGAAAGAGAGAGAAAGAGAGAGAGAGAGAAAGAGCGAAGTTACATATACTCATACATATGCACCTAAAGTCCTCGTTTTTTATCAAATTTAAGAAGAACTAATAACTAATTGATCTGAAAATTCTTAGCTGGCCTATAATTTAACACTACGTCTTTAAAATCTTCTCATGCACCGCTCACACATCAAGCATATCACTTCACCCTATCCGTAAATTTTGTATTCCGACCTCAAATCTATATTTACCTATTTTCTTATTTCTAAAATCAAGTTATTACAAGAAAGAAAACGTAAAATTTTTTCCATCAAACCATAAATGATAATTCAATAATATTATATGTTATATATAAAATTTCTTTCCATCCACATAGAATATTTCAGTCCATCCATATGTATTTCTACCGATGCAGACGATTATTTCGTCAGCCGATATAGTCAGTGCTTGATGTGTCGTCAACATGAGATGATATCTCTGGACGTTAATAGCAGTTTAAAGGAGATCTACTCAACACATCCAACTATGATGGTTGTGCTAATTCTTATTAAATTTCTATCCATCCATATACATAAATTTCTGTATATTCATATATAAAAATTCTGTACCACCAAATTTAAAATTCTACCCTTCCATACATAATTTTGTTTTTCCATTCATATAAAAAAAATCAGCGGAATTCTATTTTAAGCGCCCAATATAACCCTTCATTACTTTTCCATGTTTTGGAATTTTCAGACAATTTTTGAGAATTTGTGTTCTACACAGGAATTCATATGATTATTCCAAAAGATTTTGTGTGTGCAACTTAAGGGCGATTTAGCTGTTCGTTTTTAATACATCTCATGACCACCTGCTACCTTCGTTTCATTGTCACTCTGACATTAGCACCACATCCAAACCATCAACTATCTACGAACACAATACTTAAATACCCACTAGGTTGGATAAACTAATTTACATATTAAACGCATTCTTGGTAACTGGTACATACATATTAATCGCTGACAAATACATAGTATTTCCTTTTGCAACCGTAATACACTACCAAGCATGTTACAATTTTTCAAGTTAATATCCTGAGTTCAAAATCTACTGAAGTAGTTTTTCTGTTTCATCCTTTCGGAGCAATACAATCAAATACCAGTCAAGTACTGGGTCAATTTAATCGACTAAATTTCTTCCATTAACTTCCAGTTTTCATGCTATGGAAAATTTTACTATTATTGTTTTTGTTTTTCAGAAAAAACTCGAAGGCAACATGAATGAATTTTCCGTCTATGTCGGCCGCAGTAAATATTACACCAAATACGAGATTCAAGTTCAGGCATTCAATAATATCGGTCCAGGGCCAAACTCTTCGATTGTGACTATTTATTCAGCAGAAGATTGTGAGTATTGCGAGTTGAATGAGACGTCGTCTTGACCGAGCCTGTTTGTATGTGTACGCATGCGCGTTGGTTTCTATGGGTGGATGCGTGAATTCACGCATATATAGAAGTGGTATGCATATGCATGCATATGTGTATATGTGTGTGTGTATGAATATATATATATATATATATA
>NC_068997.1:27386992-27388403 GCF_001194135.2 Octopus bimaculoides
GCTTTTTTCTAGTTATCCTTTCAAATCAATATTTTTCATCCGATTTCGTTCACGTTGGGAACATACATCACTTATGTTCCAGAGATGGTCATAGACTCTTCAAATTTTCCACATAACGAATAACGCCACCCCTAGGGGACGAAAACACTTTCTCATAGGTAAATAACAAATACCAACGATCGTTGCTTCAAGGGACATTACTCTTGATGACGCAGTTATGCTACTTTCACTTCGTCTTCTACTAGTTTTTACAATGCCCATTCACTGCAAACCGCCGATATTTGCACATTAACATTTTCTTCACGTAGCCATGCAATTTAAATCAACTTTTAATTATTTTTTTTAATGCCTTCAGAAATAAATCCATATTATATATATTCTCTGCTTTTACTCATACCAAATTGTGACAGTTATACAGTTTTTACAATGACTATTCTCTGCAAACTGCCTATATTTGCACGTTAGCAATTCCTTGAGGCAGCAAGTGTCCCAAGTTTGAAAGTGTTTCGTTAAGAAAACAAGTGGCACCCGCCAAATCAGAAAAATCAAAATAGTGTCTTACTCAAGGAGACAATGCGCCGCCGAGAATCGATCTCACGACATTGCGATCGTGAGCCGAATACCTGAACCATTAAGCCACGAGCATTCATTTCGGTGCACCTCACAGCATGTTGAATGAATATTGTTTTACAACGATTTTATGGGAGATGGGTGTATATGACTGTGCATTGAATAAATATTTCACTGAGTAGCTTAGGGTGACCTATGTAGCTACTGTAAATGTGGTTGGTGTACATTACTTTGTGCTGAATAAACACAATTTCACTGAGGTTAGGGCATAGAAGCTATTGTTATATAATAACCATGATAACCATGATCTCCTGCGATAATCTCTCACTTCCCTCAGGCTCTCTCTCTCTCTCTCTCTCACACACACACATACACACACACATGTATTATGTATGTGTGCGTGCATGTGTGCGTGCATGTGTGTGTGTGTCTATGTTTATTTACAGACACACTCATATATATATATATATATATATATATATAATATATAATATATAATTGCTGTTTGTTTTTGTGTCGAGTTATAATAAAAACAATTTAACATTAAACAAAATATTTAATGAATGTCTTCTTTAGAGCACATGCTTATTACAATCTTACAAGAAGAGATGTCACAAAGATTTTGAAGATTCGGTCTGCTAGCCTCCGTCAGATGCTGGTCAGCAAATCGACGCTTTGAAGTCACTGTCACTTTCTTCATGTAAAAGTATATTGCATATATATATATATATATTTACGTATGTAGATAAATACATACACTTATACATGCATAGAAACATACTCACACACACACACACACACACACACACACACACACACACACACACACACACACACACAC
>NC_068997.1:27388844-27390287 GCF_001194135.2 Octopus bimaculoides
TATATATATATATATATATATATATATATATATATATATATACATACATATACATACATATATACACACACACACACACTCACATGCACACACACATACACACATATACACACCTACACATGTATGAATCTGTGTGAGTATATGTGTTGCGTATATATATACACATACATATGTATGTATGTATGTATGTATGTATGTTTGTATGTTTGTGTGTCATTGTCTCCGTGTTTGTCCCCATTTTTGAGTTAATTTTATCCTCATGTGGTAATGAAAAGGGAAATTGACAGCCAGTATTTATTGTGTCTATGTATCTATGTATGAAATTTTCTTTGGATTTATGTATCTCTCTCACTTTCTCTCTTTCTCTTTCACTTCCTTTGTATCCCTCTCCTCTCCCGCTTTTAATTTATATGTATATATATCTATGTGTCTACTTCTCTTGTATATGTATCTATGTGTTTACTTCTCTTGTATATGTATCTATGTGTCTACTTCTCTTGCGATGTGATAAACATTTAAAAACACAAAACGAACGCTGTTACCATTCAGTGTCTCTTTCACTCTCTTTCTCTTTCTCTCTCACTTTTCTCTCTCTCTCTTTCTCACTCACTTTTCTCTCTCTCTCTTTTACTCTCTTTCTTTCTCTCTTACGTCTTCTCTGAAACATTGAAAAACACAAAACGAACGCCGTCACCACTCACGGTCTCTTTCACTCTCTGTTTTTCTCTCTCACTTTCTCTCTCTCTCTCTCAATCTCTTTCTTTCTCTCTCTCTCTCTCTCTCTCTGTCTCTCTCTCTCAATCTCTTTCTTTCTCTCTAACGTCCTCTGAAACATTTAAAAACACAAAACGAACGCCGTCACCCCTCACTGTATCTTTCACTCTCTCACTTTCTCTCTTTCTCTCTCTTTCTCTCTCATTCTCTCCCTCACTCTCTCTTTCTCTCTTACTTCCTCTCTGTCCTACTCTCTCGCTTTGCCACTTCTTTGAAGTAAGTGTGACACACACAACAGGTACGTACAAAAACAAAAAGTAAGCGTACTAATATTATTGATGATACTGAATAGTTGGCTAAATTACAACATCACTTTAATTGCTGAAACTTTAAATTCCATTATTTACACAATTAAAGGCAACGACTTGGCAGACTCATACACATACATATTCATATATAGAAAGATATGTAATCTCTCTCCACCATCTGTGTGTGTGTATGTGTGTATTACGTGCATATTTATTTATTTATCTTTTATACATGTATAAAGGTTTTCTATATTAAACTGCTCAACTATGTGTATATTAAATAATGTTTGTGTATTATTTTCGTTTGCTTTGACATGTAAAACTATATTGAATAGGTTTTTGTCTGGCAAGTGCGTAGAGTTACACACACACACACACACACACACACACACACACACACACACACACACACACACACACA
>NC_068997.1:27390297-27395783 GCF_001194135.2 Octopus bimaculoides
ACGTACATAATTCATACACATGCATGAATATATATCTATATCTATCTATCGCTCTATCTATCCCTCTCGCCTCTCTTTACACACACACACACACACACACACACACACACACACACACACACACATATATATATATACACATACACATATATATGTACGTATATGTATGCATGTATGTATGTGCGTACGTATATGTATACATATATTTAGCACACATACTCATACCCACCACACGTACTCACTCGCACCACTC
Organism: Octopus bimaculoides; assembly: GCF_001194135.2. Lineage (NCBI taxonomy): Eukaryota > Metazoa > Mollusca > Cephalopoda > Octopoda > Octopodidae > Octopus > Octopus bimaculoides. Next base: position 27,390,551 of record NC_068997.1, read on the forward strand.
ACGTAACACATCTGCCATGTATACTTTAACATATACTTTCAGATCACCTACTGGAACAGATGGGAAGCTGACCCCTTAGTGACCGGGGTTTCATATCCTGGCCAAAGAAGTTGGGGCCTAATAACTGGCCTCAGGTATTATGATTCCGATCATTACATGTACGTCCAGGTATACAACAGCGCCGGGCCTGGCCCTCCAAGTAGAAGGGCAACTATTACAACTAAAGGTGAAGGTAAGTGAGTATATGTGTGTGTATGTTGTTTCTGTATAGTTCTAGATTGAGTGTAGGTTGAGTAGATGCTGAGTGTAGGTTGAGTAGATGCTGAGTGTAGGTTGAGTAGAGGCTGAGTGGGTGTTGGGTGTTGGATGAGTATTCGTTTAGTCGAAATTGAATTTGGAAATGTTTACTTTTTTAAAATCTTTTTTACTTGCTTCGGTCATTGGGCGCCGCCTTCAAGGGTTTAGTCGAACAAATCGATGTCAAAACTTTAGGTGAATGTAGATGGAATACAGGTAAAGTGTAGGTTGAATGAATACGAAGTTGAATTTGTCTGAAGGTGAATTGTGAGTTGGGTGTAGATTGAGTGCGGTGAAGCAAAGGTAGAGTGTAGCTTGAGTGCAGGTTGTGTGTAGATCAGATATAAGTTGAATGAGTGCAGAGTGGGCATTATCTGGAAGTGAATAGTAGATTGAGCTTAGCCTGGGTGTAGGTGGAGTGTACCTTGCGTGCAGTTTGTGTGTAAGTAGCATATAGGTATTTCGTAGATCAAATGAGTGCAGAATGGAGTTTGTGGGTAAATTCTATGTTGAAATTAGGAGGATTGTAGGTTGAGCGTCGCTTAAGTGTTAGGTGGAATGTAAGTAGAGTGTAAATTGATAATTGACTGTAATGAATGTAGCTTGAGTGTTTGCAAACTGGAGTTTAATTGGATGTGGATTTGTAAGTTAAGTGTAGGTCGTGTAAAAGCTGACGAAATGTATTTAATCTTTAATTACAGCCCCACTTTTATACCCACGGATTATTCGAGTCAAAAGCCACGGGCCTGACACCGTTAAGGTTACTTGGAGAGGAATATCAACTGGGAACACCGAGGAAGCTTTGAAAGGTTACAAGGTAAGGCTACGACAACCACTCACCAATCTTTGGAACTTTGGCCAACTGACGCACTGTCCTCTCCCGGTTAATCTTCTACTGCGACTATAGTAGCCACAGGTCCGCCAGTCTGACTCATTTCCTGCCACTTTCCACTAATGCACTCCTGACTCACTCGTCCCTCTATTTTCTCCTTTGTCTTTCTAATCCATATCATGTCCAATCCAATTGTTAGGTACTGCACCAACATTTATACCCGATGATTCATCCACAGAAGGTTGTCCCTCGGGAATTTCTTATCTACTAATGTTTTTTTCTGCAACCTTCAACTTCCAACTATTAAACGAGAACATCAACCACACCGATCTCTCTCAGTTGGAGGGAAGTGTGGACGCTAGAAAAGTATAAGAAAATAAGCAAAATATCATTCATACACATACATATATTGCCATACAAACACATATACACACATTCACAAATTTATGTATTCTGTCTCAAATCTTAAACGAAGTAATAATGATGCATATGCTGGAAAGAACGTTTCTCTTCAAAAGATTCGTCATTCTAATCGTTTATGTTTTTAGTGAGTTTTTAAAAGAATTTTTTATTCAAGAAAATCTTTCTTCAATACACACACACACACACACACACACACACACACACACACACACATATATTAGTTTGATATATCAAACTACTATGCATTGATATCTCCGATTCTCTTAAATAAAGCATTGATTTTTGCTCGAAACCAAGCAAATATCCCACAGTCTGACATGGATATAATTCTGACCGCGAGGAAGGCTCTTATTAATTTCAAGGATAATAACTGGACTCGGAGTACTTCTATTGACTATCTTGATATAACATTGGTTTCTTCTGACTCAGCCCAAGTTACAGACCTCGTGGATCTGTTCCTTCTCTCACAGATCAAGCAGCACTTCCCTAATATATCTGGTGGACTCTACAGGGACGATGCACTCCTACCACTTGAGGATTATCTCGACCAGCGGTTGAACGAACTAAGAAACTAAAAAAACTTTTTTTGATAATTACAATCTTAGTATCTCTTTTAAAACAAATATCAAGGTGGTAAAGTTTTTGGATCTCACTCTCAATTTAAATAAAACTTTATACTACCCATTCCACAAGCCTAACCAAACCTTGCAGTATGTAAACGTCCTTTCAAATCATCCTAGAATAACCCTTGACAGCGTAATTACAGGTATTTCTATAAGAATCTCTAAAATCTTGCAAACCAGAAACAAAAACGAAATAGATTATCGATTTTACTATACATACATACATACATACATACATACATACATACGTACGTACATACATACGTACATACATACGAACATACGTACATACGAACATACATACATACATACATACGTACATACATACATACATACATATGTGTATATATTATACGCGTATAAACATACATATATGAAATATCTCCATGTATGTGCTGTATTTGATTCAGTAATGTGAATTTGCTGTTTCACTTTTTGTTCAAACATGACCTCCCAAACCGTTCGTCCGTCCGTCCGTCCGTCCGTCCGTCCATCCGTCCATCCATCCATCCATCCATCCATCCATACCTCCGAAATTCCTTCCCACCCTCTCTCAAATTCTTCTTTCACTTTGTTTCTCCCTCCCTCCTTGCTCCCCCTCCATCCATCCGATTGTTCATATACCCTGTCTTTAATATCGCCCTATTTTTATCACTAGGTTCGCGTGTGGGTACTGAATAATGACATCAGAACGGCACGTGACTACTTAATGCCACGTGATACAAATATGGGTATAATTCACGGTATACGCAAGGGTGTCCTCTACAATCTAAGAGTGCTTGGTTACAGTAACGGAGGGGATGGAAAGCTAAGCCCCATGATCGTTTTCACACTGGGTAAGTATGTCCAGATTACTACTACTACTACTACTACTACTACTACTACTACTACTACTACTACTCACTCTGGATTGGCGAAGTCGTTAGAGCGTCGGAAAAGATACTGCGCAGAATTTATTCCTGCTCTTCATGACAAATTCCTCCCTTCTAAATTGCTGACCTTTCTCTTTTATTCTCTTGGAAATTATAAAATAAAGCACTATTCAAGTACTGGGGTCGATGTAATCGACTTGCTCTCCTCCCTTCAAAATTTCTGGCCTTACGCCTAAATTAAAAACTATTACTTTTACTATTGTTGTTTAACAAATCAACTTGACTGCAGAGCATCATGAAGTATCAGCCGCCCACAACCAGTGGCCTAAGGTTACACTTCATTCAGATTTCAGGAACAGAGGAACTGTGCTATCCAGGCAATGTTGCATTCTTTAGATACTTAAATTTTACAATAACTCACAACCTTTTCGATTCAGGTTTTGAGCTTGTTACTTACAATATCTAAGACACCAACAACAGGTATAACACTCATCTTGAAATAAAACTGAATAAGGACATATATATTTCAACGGATAATATACAATTGTTCAATCCAATAGATAACCTACTCGTGACACCAACGATCGAAGCGGGAGAGAAATTTCACGGTCTTAACATGTCTCTCGGGTAGAATCAACGGGACACAAAATTTCCGTTTACTAAATTTGACACACGAAGCTTGGGTCGAACTGTGGCTATAACAATGACATTTCTCAAATGTACCTCTTGGCGGTATCGAACTCGCGACCTTACGGTTAGGAAGAAAACTTAAACATTCATTAATGTCTGCAAGTGTGTGCGTGTGGGCGCACGCGCGCCTGTGCGTATGTATGTGTGTATGTATGTATTTACGCGCTAAGCAAGGTCAGCTGCACTATACCCAAGCTGACAAACACACGATCGCACAAATACACAATCACACACGCACACACAAATATGCGTAAAACGTATATGCTATGATATGTGTATCTCTCTCTCTCCCCCTCTCTCTCTCTCTATCATTTTATCTGTCTCTCGCTATTTATCTATATTCCTTGCGTTAATAATTTCTAATTGCTCAGTTTGCACTCTACATATGTTTTCCAGGAATGCCCTCACTGTGTAATGTCCTGTATATGTCTCCTACGTCATGTTCGACATATTTCTGATGTAAGAGTGAATACAAGTCGGTCACTTGATATTAGGATTAGTGAGGGAAAAAAACACATCAAAACCAAGGGTGATAATCGGATTAGCTAAATAATAAGGTGAAACAAAAGGAGTTGTTTTAGGAAATAATTAGGTCATTATATAAGTACATTTTTGGTCGATTTTCAAATACAAGAAAATACTTGTGTGTGTGTGTGTAATCGTGTGCGTGAGTGTGTGTGTATGTGTGTGTGTTTGTGTGCGCGTGTGTGCGTATACATACATACATATATTTGTGTGTGTGTGTGTGTGTATATATATATGTATTTACATATACTGACACATATATAGGGACATTTATATGTGTGTGTGTGTGTATATATATATATATATATATATATATATATATATATATATATATACACATATATGTGTGTGTGTATATATATATATGTATATGTATGTAAGTATGTATATATATGTTTTATATATGCATATGCTTGTGTCTGTGTCTTTGTGTCTCTGTGTTTATACGTATGTATATGTATGTGTTTTCACGTTAGCATGTATATACACGTGATTGCAGAGAATGTGCACAGAAACAACTTGATTTTTACTGGTTTGTGTGCCTATAATAATCCTGAAATTTTGAGGGATAGCTGATTACATCGACCCCAGTGTTTAACTGGTACTTTTTTCACTCACCCCGAAAGGATGAAAGGCAAAGTGGACCTTACATTGGCACCACGAAAAACCAAATACGCCTCAGATACACTGAACACCAAGCTAGCTTTAAAAACAGAGAAAAGGCAAATTCAACAGGACTTAGTAGCTATATCTGGGAATTAAAGGACAATAAAATAGAATACAAACTAAAATAGCATATACTAAAAACAGCAAATTCTTATAACCCAACTAACAGACGCTGTGACCTCTGTCTAACTGAACGCCTCAAAATCCTAACGTCTACAACAAATCTTTTAAACAAGCGTTACGAAAATAACCGAATTTGTTTACACACTACAAAATTTTCATTTTCTAAGTATAATTATATATAT
>NC_068997.1:27396682-27397851 GCF_001194135.2 Octopus bimaculoides
ATATATATATATATATATATATATATATATATATATATATAAATATGTACATTTATATATATATATTTATGTGTATGTGTATATGTATGTGTGAGTGTGTGTGTATCCATCTATGTATGTATATATGTATATATATATTTATATATATATGCATATCTCTATTTCTATCTATCTGTCTGTCTGTCTGTCTGTCTGTCTGTCTGTCTGTCTATGTATGTATGTTGAGAGCACGTGTGTGTATTTTGTGTTTCAGTGTATGTATGTTTTATATAAGTCCGTCTGTGTATGTATATATGCATGCATATATGTATGTATTTATGCATATATGCATGTATGTATGTCGGTATGTATGTGTGGTAATTTCTTAAATGTATGGCTGCATCCCCCTACCTCCTATCCTCCAGTTTTCCAGAACAATTGTGTTGTTGTCCAAAGTAACTACTAAAATGTCTGCCGCGCATTTGGTTTGTACGGAAGGGAAGGTGTGGGGGAAAGTTACTTGTCAGTCACTTCAGAACTATCACTTTGCAACTCAACACACACACACACACACACACACACACACACACACACACACACACACACACACACACACACACACACACACACACATATATATATATATATATATATACTAGCAGAGATACCCGGCGTTGCTCGGGATTAAAATGGCATAGTTTGCATATATTACAGTTATGTCGAAACAGATGAAATGGGTAAGTGCAGCATTGACAACAAAACATTTGTGGAATAAATGCTGGGCTAATTCGACTAAGCAACATGCTATGCGTCCATTTGAGTATTTCAGGCCCTAACCTGCCATGGAAAATTGGAGGAGGGGGTTATGTGATTTTTGTTTATCTATCTTAGATGCACCAAACGATATAATTTGAAATGCAGAGTTGTATTGTTTTTGTATACATTCGCTGCTTTCTTCCAAGGGATCTAATCTCTTAGCTTAGTTTTTCCTTGGAGCTGGCCAGATTGGAGCAATATCGAGTATAACCAACCGAAATTACAAAGATAATCTGGATTTCGACTGATGAAAGAAAACTCCGAAGGACCTGTCCTTGTTTTCTTTGTATCGTGTATCTGGATGTTTTGTTGTCCCTTTCTTGTATCACCTAACTGTCTGAATGTTTTGCGTTCTTGTCCCATTTTGTATTATT
>NC_068997.1:27398013-27398409 GCF_001194135.2 Octopus bimaculoides
TATATATGTATATATATATATACACTGTAGATATATATATATATATAATACACACACACACACACACACATATATATAAATAAATAGATACATACATACTTACATACATAGATATGTATGCTTACATACACACTAGCGTATAATGTATTGATGGGAATAAAATGAAAGAGTCTTCTTTCAAGGTAGTAGTCAATGCCTAAATAGGTAGTGTTATTGCAATACTTTTCAGATATATCACATTACAGTTATTTCAATATCATTTTACAAACCTATTTGATTGAAATAATTGTAATACGCTATCTCTGTTAGAATATATTTATGTATGCTTGTATGTGTATATATAAACGTAAACATGTATGTATATATATATATATATATATATATATATATATATAT
>NC_068997.1:27398419-27401630 GCF_001194135.2 Octopus bimaculoides
ATATATATATATATATATATATATATATATATATCCATACACACACACATGTATATGAATGTGCATGCGTCTATACAAATGTCTGTGTGTGTATAGCAACAACCACAACGATAACAACGGCAACAACGAGAACAGCAAAATGGCGAATAACTCAAAATATTACAAATCTACGGCTAACAAGTTATCCGCAGGCAAAATTCCAAATAACAATAGAATGATTATCACCGTCCACCAAACAATATGATACTAAATTCTAAATGATAAAAGTAAAACTGCTGGGCTAAACTCAGTTATCACCACATTAGTTTTTTTAAATTAGTTACAAATTATTGAAATTGTATAAAATTTTCAAATTATTCTAGGAACATGTCCCTCTGGGTATTTATTCCCTCGTACATAGAGACTGTTATTTATACATAATGAAATTTTCCTGCAGTGCATAAGTGGCTCACTTGAATTAATTGCTTGTCCAGTCGTTTGGCACCGTTTTCTCCACATCCACTTCGGAAGACTGTATTGAGAGTGAAATGACAGACGGAGAAAAAGGTGTACATACAACACAAGAAAGCAAGAGTGCTTAAGTAGAAATTTTCTTTTTATTGAGAGCACAATGTAAGACGGGTGGTTAAAATCTCGAGAGGATGATTTCTTTTTCTCAAATGCTAAATATTTTTAACCTATACATATATAGCCATTAACTACAAAACCAAAAGCAAACATCGTGAGTGAACCCATTCGCACAAGCACACACACACACACACACACATGCACACACACACACACACACACACACACACACACACACACACACACGCACACACACACACACACACACATACACATATAGTCAGACGCATACAAACATAGGAGGGGAAAAACTCCTCTAATGGACATCTTTTCCCAAGAATTAGAAACAGATGTGTCGTCCCCAATGTTACACGGAGAAAGTTCTTGTCTGGATCGTCGTCATATTACTGTGTGTGTGTGTGTGTGTGTGTGTGTGTGTGTGTGTGTGTGTGTATACGTGTGTGTACGTGTGTCTATATATGTTTATATGAAGAAATGTATGACTGCTGATACATCGTCTTACTGAGTCATCCGTCATCGTGCCGTCTGCCGATACAGGGGAGGTATTAGTTTTCACAGTTGAGGGCAGGGCTAATTTTAATATATTATCAGGATCATTACATTACCGTGTGTGTGTGTGTGTGTATCTGTGTGTGTCTCTATGTGTGTGTATGTGTGATTTTTACCATATTGAGACATCATGTCTTCTATGCGTCTTTTGCAGACAGCCGATCTGTTAACTCCTATAATTAAATACAGACATCCTTATTTGTTCATAGTGTTTAGAATAATACTTCACCCATTGAACATATAAAACTGTAGTGAGAAGGAAAGTCATCACCATTAATCTAGTGTTCGTATCATAACTCTGGCATTTCGTTGGGTCAGTCGTGAGAGCTCTAAAACATTGACAATATACTATCGTGCCCCCGAGGTCGAGTTTGCCTTTCATCCTTTCGGGGTCGATGAATTAAGTACCAGTTGCGTACTGGAGTCAATCTAATCAACTGGCCCCCTCACCAGAAATTTCAGGCCTTGTGTCTAGAGTAGAAAAGAATATGCTATCGTGCCTGTGTGATACTAAGCTTGCTTACCAACCACATGGTTCCAGGTTCAGTCCCACAGTCGGGCACCTTGGGCAAATATCTTCTACGATAGTCATGGGCTGACCAAAGCCTTGTGAGTGGATTTGGTAAACAGAAACTAAAAGACACCCGTCGTATATATATATGTGAGTGTGTGTGTGTGCCTGTGTGTGTGTCTGTGTGTGTCTGTATGTGTGTGTGTATATATCTTTGTGTCTGTCTTTGTGCCCCCACCACAGCTTGACAACCGGTGTTGGTGTGTTTACGTCCACGTAACCAAGCAGTTTGGCAAAAGAAACCGATAGAATAAGTACTAGGCTTAAGACGTAAGTCCTGTGGTCGATTTGTTCGACTAAAACCCTATGAGGCGGTGCCCCAGCATAGCCGCAGTCAAATGACTGAAACAAATAAAAGATAAAGGTGAGGGATACTAAGGCGGTAAGCTGTCACGTTTTGCTCTGAGTTCAAATCCTGCCGAGGTCGACTTAGCCTTTCATCCTTCCGGAGTCATTGAAATAAGTGGCAGTTGAGTACTGGGGTCAGTGTACTTAACTTACCCCATCACTGAAATAGCTGGCCTTGTGCCAAAATTTGAAACTAATATACTATTATATGTGTGTCTGTGTGTGGGTCTAAAATAATGACATATATATATATATATATATATATATATATATGTGTGTGTGTGTGTGTGTGTGTGTGTGTGTTTGAGTGTGTGTGTGTGCATATATTTATGCGCACATATATGTACTTATATAGTTTTTGTCTATGTGAAAATTCATTTATCTGGTTTTCGTGAACAATGATAAACGATTGGATATACCTTATATACATTATATACGTAGGTGCAGTGCTGTGCATGAGTGCATGCATGCCTCGTGTTCACATTAACGCCATTCTGTTATAGTTGACCAATCACAAACGCTGGTCGTCGAAGCTGCTGTATTTACTCGTTCATTTCCTGTTCATTGTCCGCTTTATATTACATTACGTACATTGACGAATGACAACTAACAAACCAGCACCTATTATCACAGACCACCAAAAATGTTTCATTTCATTATTTTCATTGAAAAACAGACTTTAACATCGTATTTTATTGTTTCAATACTTTTCTTTTGTTTTTTATGTGGAGAGCATTATTTTTTTGTGTGTATTGCTGCTTCGTTTTTTTTTTCTTTCTTATTTCTGTGTCCCTTCATCTATTTCGGCCCCTCGACTCTTTCACTTTCTAACTGTAATATGATGTATTTAAGATAGCACAGCTCTTATCCCTAACTGTAGTTCAACAAAACTCGCAGAACATTGGGAAAATAAATATACAAACAACGCAAGATCAATCAGACTATATATGAGTTACTATAAAATCGATTCTCAATTCATCCTCTTTCACTCTGTACACACACATGAACAGGAGTCATGCATATGTATATATGTATATAATGTATATATAATACATGCATATATACATAAATACACCCTCTCATATATATGTATGTATATATATATATATATATATATATACACACACACTCACATACACGCACACACACACACAC
>NC_068997.1:27402048-27403860 GCF_001194135.2 Octopus bimaculoides
AGGCTATAGTTTAATGCAAGCTAGACCGAAGTTATCTCCCTTGCATTACACTATAGCCTTACAAATGGTTTTTTTTTTTTAAATTTTTATTTTACTGATATGACGACGGCAGCAGTGTTTGATATATATATTTTTAAACTCCAGGTAATTGTTGATAATTGGTCGTCTAGTCATATTTCTCCATATATAGAATATGTAAAAACACAAAAAACAAAAAAACAAAAAAACAAACAAAACATTTATATCTAGAAAACCATTTGTATCATACATTTTAGAAAGGTGTTTGATTTGATTGCTATTTTTGGCATTTCGATGACCGTTTTATGGCCTCTTCAGTAAAATATAGCTGTGATCAGTGTAAAGGATTACATCCACCCACATATTGTAACTTTGTACACACGCACATATATGCAAACACACATCATAAATACAAACACATACATCATACAAACAAACATACATACATACATACTCTCATTAATGTATACATACAAGCACATACATATACATACATACATACATATATACGTATCTATACAAACACACATGTACATACATACATACATGTATGCATAAACACATAGACAAACACAGTTATACATTCACACACACATACATATATGCATACACATACGTGCATACATACAAATACACATATACATACGTGCATAGGCACACATGTATACACACTCATATTTACACACGCACTTATACACACACACACACACACACACACACACACACACACACACACACACACACACACACACACACGCGTTGACTATCGACTTGTGGAAAATGACCACATTTAGCAGTCCCAACATTTACTGTCTTATCGTAGGTCCTCCCCTCCACAAGGACGAAGGCATACACTGGTATAGGAAACCCAACACTTCAGCTTCCAGACAAAAGCGACGTTTCAATGGAGAATGATGCTCCACAATCGAAAAAGAATCGCGTTTGTTACTACTTGTACTAGACCTTTCGGTGTGCCTTCACACGTGAGAAAAGAACGGGTGTGGTGGTACTCCATTGTCACAGACTCGTATGATGCACCGAATTCTGCAATAAAAATGTTCACCGTCCCTTTGTAGATCCAAGACGCTGGAAACAATAAATAGGTTACCCAAAATGAATCCACGCATTTAACTTTATAGTGATAAAAGCCTGTGGAATAGGAACCGAAAACAATACAGATTCGAGACGTGGATGTATGCGTGACTGGAAGGTGAAATCCGTATAAGCTAGAGTAAGTCCGTGGTGAGTGACCTTGCATTCTGTTGATACACAGATATGCTGTCCTGGACTCTACCTTGGTGTCTTTGTTCTTAAAATATCTTCATTATTCGAAAGTAAAGTCAGTGTCACAGTAACGTTGCGTATCTGAGAGTTCCGTATCGCGGAACCGTTTTTTCACTGAACTTCTATGCGACATACGAGTCAATAGCAAACACGGTTGGCGATAAGGTATCTCAGATTACGGCAAAAATTTGAAAGATGCAACGCCTCTATAACACGGAACACACATACACACGCGCGCGCGCGCGTGCATGTGTGTGTGTGTGTTCGTGTGTGCGTGTGTGTGTGTGAGAGAGAGAGAGTGTGTATGTATGTGAGAGTGTGTGTGTGTGTGTGTATGTGGGTGCGCGTGCGCACATGTGTTTGTGCGTATGTGTTTTTAATTTCCTGTTTTTTATGAAATAAAAAATGTTATTCAGCTTAAATATGGAAGACATTATCCTTAAACCACTATTGAAGTATACATACATACATACCTGCATTCATATATATATATATATATATATATATATA
>NC_068997.1:27404218-27406151 GCF_001194135.2 Octopus bimaculoides
ACACTCATAATGTATGAGCATATAACAAAAAGTAGGCTTTAAATTTTCATGCTGATTCATCCAAATTCAAAAGTGCAAGAATGTTTAAAATGTGCTAATATGTATGAACGTCGTCGAATATAAGTAGCCATTATGTGTGTGTGTGTGTGTGTGTGTGTGTGTGTGTGTGTGTGTGCATAGAAAAATCCACCAAAGAAACCCAACAAAAGAGAAAAATATCATTCTCTAAAAATAAAGTTTAAAACAGACAGAAATTAAAAAGCCAAAAAACGGAGCGAAATCTAAAACAGTGTTTATTTTTCAGCAGACGATAAATGCATCGTCTTAAATGAAATATAAAAGAACATTTGGTATTATTCAACATTAGTGAAGACAAATGATATTTATATTACAAAGTTGTAACTATTGTGTGAAGGGACAGTGAATTGGACAATAATACTTCGTAGAATGTCGTTGTGGTTGTTATGTGTTCAAATCCAGCAGAGATCAATCTTTACCTTTCATCCTCCCGGGGCTAGAGATCTTATCATTAGGTTATACAGTGAGAGGGTGGTCGTGTGCAGAGTTCTTTAAAGCGTTAAATGTACAAATCCGGCCAAGGTCAGCTTACTCGTGGTTGAGGAACGCACATCTTAACCATTCAGCTATATTTCACCAATGAGAAATTATTGTTAGGTTATATAATGTATATTGGAGATGTAAGACGGTGAACTGTCACAATCGGTAGAGCGCTGGGTAAAGTGTTTAGCGGCATTTCGTCCATCTTCAGGCAGAGTTCAAATTCCGAGGTTGAGTCTGACTTTCATTATTTCGGGATCGACAAAATAAGTACCAGTTGAATAGTAGCGTCGATGTAATTGACTTGACTCCAACCCCACGAAATTGGTGGCCTTGTGCCAAACATCTGACACCAATATGTATTTGAGATGAACTTGCCTGGCAAGCGATTTGATCTGAGACCATCTGTTGAAGCAAAATAGAATTACAGCATGGAAGATATATATTTGCCTTTCAAAACCACACAAAAATCTGTTTATTTCACATAGAGGTCAAGCCTGTGGTAGTTGAGACCTCCGGCGTTCTTGGCCCCGGACCATATCCCTGTTCACCGTTATCAGGGCGGAGATTCTTATCTGCAAGTGCAAACCCTGTGAGTCGGAATGACTGTACCAATGCATCTCCCTCGCTATCCTCCGAAGCAACGCCTTTTCCATTTTGTCTGTTGGTGCCATGAAAAATGTTTCCATAATGTGAGAGGCAAGATTCTCCGTTAATCCTTATATTTGCACTTAAACCACCCTTTTATTACCGTCGTAAGAGTACTTTCTTACCTATGATGGTATGATCATAAACCTAACACAATTTTAAATGTCAACGCGTTCATCACTTCAACTACGACCTGGTCGCTGACACTGCTCCACCATGTTACACGTTAAGTAAATATGATTTTAAGTTTTGGTGCAAGGCCAATAATTTCGGGAAGGGTGTAAACACAATTATATGGACCCCAGTGTTCAACTGGGATTGCTTTTATCGATCCTGAAAGGCAGAGTCGGTTTCGGCGGAATTTGAACTCAATGTAAAGATGGCATAAGCGCCGCTATGCATTTTGCCTGGGGCACTAACGAATCTACCAGCTCACTACCATATGTAATGTTTTCATATCAGGTTATATTGAGAGAAATGGTGTTTGTTTTGTCAATGTTTTATATTTTTAGATTGGCCATGGCACTTCTTCATGGTTTTTTTTACATTTATAGTACGGAAGTGGAAAATAATAGCTTGAATTTATAATTGTTTATTATAGTTTCTTTGTATGTAAGCGTACACGTACGTCTATACATGTGTGTTTGTGAGGATGCTACTGTGTGTGAGTGTGTGTGTTTCTGTATAAATATATACATATGTACGTACATATATGCATGTATATATA
>NC_068997.1:27411987-27412710 GCF_001194135.2 Octopus bimaculoides
AGTGGAATCTATCCACTGGTTTTCAGAAATAGAGTTATTAATATTTCTAAGTCTCTCTAAAGGAGACTACGGCAGCGGTACTGGAAATTAATAGTTATCGCCAAGCCAACATGGCAGTCCCAAAATTAGGACGAAAGCTGCCGTGAATTAGCTCCAAGAAGCCATCGCCTCTAGCTAGCTATGTGACACACGAAACCTGTGTCCTTTATAACCTTCGAACAGGGGAGGTCAGCAGTGTCCCCCTGCTGGTTTGGCATCTGCAGACTAGACTAGTTTCAGGGTGTTGCCCCTATCCTGCTCCACCCTTTCCGCTCCGCATGTGGTAAGTGAAGGGATTGAAACGGTAACTAATGGAATTGTACTTCATACAAACAACACTTTGTTTTCCGTCTCTTGGGATATTTGGGGTTCAGTTATTTTTAACACGCGGCAACTGTTAGCAGATGGCCACGTGCACTAATGAGAGAGTGTATGTGCTTGTATGTATGTGCTTTGTGTTTGATGTGTGTGTGTATAAGTTTGTGCACCAATCTCTCCATCTGTCTATCCGTCTACACACACACACACACATATATGCACTCACGTATGTTCATACAAAGATATATATATATATATAATGTTAATTCTCTAAATGAAGTATTAACAGTAACTGCACGATAAAGTGTAGTATATTGCCACTTAAGTGTGGCTGACCCCTAGGGGTGGATGTTACTGTTGCTATTG
>NC_068997.1:27414593-27417914 GCF_001194135.2 Octopus bimaculoides
GATATATATATATATATAATGTTAATTCTCTAAATGAAGTATTAACAGTAACTGCACGATAAAGTGTAGTATATTGCCACTTAAGTGTGGCTGACCCCTAGGGGTGGATGTTACTGTTGCTATTGAAAAGGTGAAAACAAGCAATGCAAGAAGAAGAAGAAGAAGCAGAAGAAGAACAAGAACAAAAACAAGAACAACAACAACAAAAATATACCAACTTATCTAAACGTAATTCTGAAGTATGTTCAACTCTGGCCGCCCATTATGACACGATGAAATTCTCAATAATAACAGTTATGAGTATGATCAGACCTCCTCTCATTTTCTTGGCCAATAAACTATTACTTTACTCATAATAATAATAGTATTATTAATAATAATAATAATGATAATAATAATAATAATAATAATAATAATAATAATAATAATAATAATAATGATTATAATTTACATTATTTACATTCGACGGATATTTGTCCTCATCTTGTTTGTTGTTAACACAACGTTTCGGCTGATATACCCTCCAGCCTTCTTCAGGTGTCTTGGGGAAATTTCGAACCTGGGTTCTCATTCCTACGGTATTTTTCGATGTTATTATTATTATTATTATTATTATTGTTGTTGTTGTTGTTGTTGTTGTTGTTGTTGTTGTTGTTGTTGTTATTGTTCAGGTCACTGCTTGGAATCGAACTCGGAATCTTGGGGTTTGTAGCCAGCGCTCTTAATCACTACTCCTTATGCCCGTGGGCATATGGGCATATGGCATAGTGGTTAAGAGCGCGGGCTACTAACCCCAAGATTCCGAGTTCGAGTCCAAGCAGCGACCTGAATAATAATAATAATAATAATAATCTTTTCTACTATAGTAGTTCAAATTCGGCTGAGGTCGGCTTTGCAGTTCACCCTTCCAAAGTCAATAAATTAAGTACTAGTTGCATACTGTGGTCGATCTAATCGACTATCCTCTCCCCACCAAATTTCAGACCTTGTGCCTGTAGTACAGAGGATTATTATTATTATTATTATTATTATTATTATTGTTATTATTATTATTATTATTATTATTATTATTATTATTATTATTATTAGTAGTAGTAGTAGTAGTAGTTGTAGCATTGTTATTATTATTATTTACATTCTCTTCTGCTTTAAAAGTGTTTCCATATGTTTGAACAAAAGATTTAACAATAAACATTATCAAAATATTTTACTACGAACTCTTGAGGAAACTACTGGGAAACCATAAAATAACACGAAACGAAAATGAAACAATGTAAACGGTAGCATCACCGGTAGCTGCAATAAGAACATCATCATCATCATCATCATCATCATCAACAGTAACAACAACAACAACAACAACAACAACAACAACATCCTTAGGGACAACAACGAGAAAGCGAAGAAAGCTGTTTAAAAAAAAACATTTTTTTCTACATCATAAAACCGATAATTGTTAGTTGGCTGGTTGGTTGCTTTCTCCAGGGACATTTTTACATCTTACAGAGAGAAGGGTAGAGAAAGTAAAAGAGAAACACAAAGACAGTTAACATAAGAGGTGCAATACGAATGAACATGCTGTCTTAGTGATAGGTATTGACTAGCTGCAGACAACACACACACACAAACAGACACGCGCGTACGCATGATGCACACAAACACGCGCAGTGAAAGAAAAAGAATCAGAGACAGAGGAGATGGAGTGTGTGTGTGTATGTTCGTGTGCTCGTGTATGTATATATGTATGCGTGTGTGTGTGTACTAGTATATATATGTGTGTGTGTGTGTGTTGTGTGTGTGTGTGTGTGTGTGTGTGTGTGTGTGTGTGTACCATTAATTCCATGAAACATTCACGGAATTAAGGCTAAAACTTTGGGGCTTTTTCTGGAAACTTTACCAAAATAACCTGAAAGCGTATCCTGTGTTGTGTGTGTATAAAAAGACAGGTGCCTGTCTGCTACTCACTGAGAAGTGGAAGAAATTGGAATACGATGATTACTTAATGCACTTTATATACGCTATGCACAATTTTATAGACTTAATACACAACACTCATAAAATAAATATTCACTCTATTCTTCCATTTCCCACATAAACAAAATAAAAAAATTATCCCGTACATATGATACAACCTTTAGTTAAATTGCATATATCTGCCACGTAAATAAGCCTTAATATTTCACGGAATTGCACTTATTCGCATGCGGTAAGTGATAGGTGATATAAAAACTTAGTTCAATAAAAAGAAGATATTTTTCATTATCCAATGTTGTTGTTGTTATTGTTGTTGTTGTTGTTATTGTTGTTGTTGTTGTTGTTGTTGTTGTTGTTGTTGTTGTTGTTCTTCTTCTTCTTCTTCTTCTTCTTCTTCTTCTTCTTCTTCTTCTTCTTCTTCTTCTTCTTCTTCTTCTTATTATTATTATTATTATTATTATTATTATTATTAAGATGAGAAACTGGCAGAATCGTTAGCGCGTCAGATATATGGCATTTCGTCCAACTTTACATTCTGAGTTCAAATTCCACTGAGGTCAACTTTGCCTTTCATCCTTTCGAGGTCAATACAAAAAGTACCATTTGCACACTGGAATCGATATAATCCACAGACACCCTCTCCTTAAAATTGCTTGCCATGTGCCAAAACTTGAAACCATTATATATCATTACATTAAATAATATAGTATATATTGTTGATATATATTTTTGTTGTTAAAAGTAAATACTTAAATATTTATCGTGTATAATTATGTTCTTCATTCTTTATTGCAGGTGGAGAGGTGCCTGTAGACTTAACAATGGCAGATATACTGGCAGGAACCAGCCGTCTTCAGATCTCGCTCCATTTTATAGTATACAGTCTGTGTATAGCCATGATGATTATATGAACTTGGCAACATCACCACCACCACTACTATCTCCACTTTCACGCTTACAACTTCGCCAAGTTTGCCACAGGAATAAAAGAATTTTTTATTTCAAGAATAAAAAATAAAGAGAATTATTCTTTTGCGCCTGAAGTAAGCAAAACCATAAGCATATCTATAAATAATAATAACAATTAATATTTCAGTTCGCCTCCTTTTCCTCCTCCCCCCGCCACTTCTCTATTCTTTGGTATTTTCATGTCTGCTGAGAAATGACTGACTGTTGTAATTAGTGCAGAAGTCATGAACGTATACACACATACACACACATGTATATACACACACACAGATATATATATATATATATATATGTGTGTGTGTGTATGTGTGTGTGTGTGTGTGTGTGTGTTGTTTGTGTGTGTGTACATGCATGTGTGCGTGTGCGTGCGTGTGTGTG
>NC_068997.1:27419359-27420627 GCF_001194135.2 Octopus bimaculoides
ATATATATATATATATATATATATACACACATGTACATATATATATATTTAGTGAAAGAAGGAATATATTGAACGTGGTGAATGTTATGACGTACAGAACTTGTCGGATGTGGTATGTGATGTAACATAAAGAACATGTACGACGCGGTATATGTTGTGACAAAGAGAACATGCTGGATGTGGTGTTAAGTTGTAACATAGAAATTATTTTGGAGATAGTATATGTTGTAATACAGAGAAAATTTTAGACGTGGCATACCTTGTGACAGAAAACATGTTACATGCAGTGATACTGGAAACATGTTGTAAGTGGTATATGTTGTAACATAGACAATATATCGGACTCGACGAAGTTAAAAGCAGAAATCATCTGACTGGCAGGAGAAGGTGTTGCATGGTAGATTCCCAGAGATAGCTGCAGAAAATAGTAGTAGTAAGACATGGCAGAAAAGAAAGCTGAAGAGTGAGACAGAAAGTTTGTTAGTCGCTGCATAAGATCAAGCATTAAGGACTAATTGGATAAAAGCCAAAATTGAAAAAAACGAAGTAGATTCTCAGTGTAGGTTATGCAAATCAAAAGAGGAAAGCATTACTCATATAGTAAGTGAATGTAGCATGCTGACAGAGAAAAAGTACAAGAAAAGACATGGCAACCTAGGGAGTTATGTAGAAAGCTAAGATTTGAACATACGGATAAATGGTATGAACATTAACCTAGTAAAGTATTAGAAAGTAAAAAATATAAAATGTTTTGGGCCTTTAGCATTCAAACTACCAGAGTAATAGAAGCTAGAAAGCTATACCTCTCATTATGAGAGGCATACAAAAATAGCAAAATACCAGGACCCAGCCATTCATTGAGTTACAGAGACTATGGAAAGTGCAGCTAAAATGTATCCCAATAATTATAGGTGCATTGGGAACTATCCCTAAATATTTGATCAGATACATAGAAAAAAATAGGCATAAAACCCAGTTTAGTACAGCTTCAGAAAATTGTTATTAGGGACAGCTAGAATACGGAGGAGGGTTGTTGGCATCTAAGGTTACTTGTAGCCCGATGCTTTGAGAATTTTTCTTTTCCAATAGTTTAATCTGTTGTGTGTTTATGAATAATAATAATAATAATAATAATAATAATAATAATAATAATAATAATAATAATAATAATAATAATGATAATAATAATAATAATAATAATAATAATAATAATAATAATAATAATAATAATAATAATAATAACAATAATAATAACAACGATGATAATA
>NC_068997.1:27422723-27425093 GCF_001194135.2 Octopus bimaculoides
GAATCTAAAAACAGAAACAATTCCTATCATAGTAGGTGCCTTAGGTATAATAAAAAAAATATTCAGACAAATACATAACAAAAACACCAGGACTTACAAATATATATAACATACAGAAAATTGCACTACTTGGCACTGCACACATTCTACGCAAAGCACTTTCAATACAGTAAACATAAGAGCACCACAGCAAACCACAGCACATACCCAAGGTGCACAGAGCTGCGCTCGGTAGTGAAGTGAAAGCACGTTATAAAAATAAAACTACTGAACAATAATAATAATAATAATGTGATGGATGATGATGATGATGATGATGATGATGATGATAATGATGATGATGATGATGATGATGATGGCGATGAGGATGATGATGATGATGATTGTGAGACGGAGAAGAAAAATACGAAAAAAATTGAGGAAAGATAAAAGAAAGAAAATGCAAAAAAAGAAAGAATAAAAAAGAAAATAGAAATATATTAAGTGAGGGAGACGGGGGGGGGGGGAGTGAAATGAGAAAAATGAACAAGATAGAAATATATAAAAGAAAAAAAGAAAGGGTTAGAGAAAGAGAGAAGAAACAAAATTAAATTAAAAATGCGAACTTCTGGTAATATCAGTTATCAAAGAATATGTCAGTTGACAAGAGATTAGTGATACTGTGCATATACGGACTGATAGAATAAGCTGGATTATAAGAATATAAGAATAAAAACGGTACATATTTAGTGGAGAGAATAAAGAAGAGTAAGCAAAGACAGATGAATATATGAAATATAAAATGCAGGGGAAAAGAGAGGGAGAACGGGAAGGAATATAAGAAGGAGGGGGAGGAGAAGGAAGAAGAGAAGGAGAAGAGGAAGTGGGAAGAGAAGATGGTGAACAAAATGAGAGGAAAGAAAGTGAAACAAAAGATAAAGAAGCAGTGTAAATTATTAAAAATGAATAAAATTAGCTCAGCTTTCATGACAGAAAGAAATAGAGGAAAATATAATATTGTTTAGAAACAAAACTTTTAAAGAAAAACAAGAAAGCAAGAAAATACCAACAACACAAGGGAAATAACTGCTATTATACTATCCATAATACGTAACGGGCTAAAATCTATGGACGCAAACATTTTAGGATGGACTTTTTCAATTCCAAGAAAACAAGATTCCGAATGGCCAAAACCGATTTGAATTTACAGAGGTACCTCTACCTTGAGAAAGCTTTTAGCACAAAATTTTGATTGAGAATCGGAGTTTTGATCAGCTAAAGCAATTCAACGAATTTTCAAATGCTTTGAAGAATTTTAAAGAAATTTGACACAGAAAAGAAACATATTAAATTTGTAAGCATTATAAAATAAACTAACAGGTATGTATTTGATGGCGGTATTTAGACAAAAGCTCCATTCTCAACGTCAATAAATTAAATGGAGACATCAAAAACAGAGAATTTTCAGACGTGCATAAATGACATGTTTTCTTCACGACTATAAGGTTTTGAAAATTCACCAACTGATTACAATATCTTTCAATCGTCAGGCTTACTAGAACTGTGATGTTAGTATTTCGTTTCATTGAAAGCCTAAAAGAATATTTGTGGTGTGTATAGAATTAGTTCACGGTCGACTATCATATTTAATTTGACAGAATAATACACTAACTCCTAGCAGCAATAATTATTTGAAAATGTGCGATAGTTTCCGAAATTAATGTATCAATTTAATGCCTGGTCTCATCACGAGAATCTACAATAGTACGCTTACAACAAATATTAAAACTAAATAGAATTGTTTTAAGCATTAAGTAATGTCAGCTTGTTGATGGTTCACGTCATCAAATAGTAGAAAGAAAGCTAATAAAGAAGAATAAATTATTTCGTCGTAGGGGAAAGAGGAAAAAGTTGGGGATGGAGAATGTATGTATGTATGTATGTATGTATGTATGTATGTATGTATGTATGTATTATGTATGTATGTATGCATGTATGTATGTATGTATGTATGTATGTATGTATGTATGTATGTATGTATGCATGTATACGAACGAATGTTTCTAGGTATGTGTATATATCAAAGTGAATGCTATGATTCCAAGCTGAAGAGCACTCAATCTATGGGGCAAATTGTATTCGATGCGTTGCCGTCTTTCCAATTTTGAGCTACAATATTCCAGTTAATAACGCATCGTTATAAGAATCAAGATGATATGTAAAACCGAATCCGTACATGTGTTTTTCTCTCTACATATATGTTTGCTGCAGTATTTACTCGTACACACACACACACACATATATATATATGTTGTGTGTGTGTATGCATACATATATGTATTTATGTTTGTCTCTTAAAATGTGTCTGTTCCTATATATATATATATATAT
>NC_068997.1:27426081-27430323 GCF_001194135.2 Octopus bimaculoides
TGCACCGATTCTAATCAAAATAACAACGCAATTTACCAAAAGAATCCTTTCCAAAAGAGAATTATAATTATCAACAGCCTCGTCTACTCCAAAACTCATCTTTCACATTATAAGTTAATTTTAATAAGTTCTTTCTCGTTTTTTTTTTTGAGTGTTTATTGTGTTTTTTTTTTATATTTTCAAGTTCTCTATGTCTATACATGTTCTATTTTCATTTCCTTCGAGAAAAACGTTGTCGCTGTAGTTGCTATTGTTATTGTGGTGTTGTACTGGTTCTTCCGTTTGTTATTTTGTGTGTGTATGCTTATTGCTATAGTTGCCGCTATTTTTGTTGCTGTTGTTGTGATGGTAGTGGTGGTGGTAGTGCTTCTTGTAACGATTTACGTCGTTCCTTAAATTAAAATTTAAATAATGACCTTGTTTGCATTCTCGGCAAATGACACATGATAAATGCTGGTGTTAGGTGTCCATTCAGATATTTGTATGAATGTATTATGTATGAACCAATGTATTCTATAATATTACACACATACACACGCAGACACACAGATACACACGAGCAGACACACACACACATATATGTACATGTACATATATTCATATGCATATACATATGCATATACATATGCATTTCAATACAAACACATAAGGCATTAATACGCACATATGTACATACATGCAAATATAATCATACTAGCTGAGGTAATAAATTATCATCAATAAGATGTCTGTTTAAAGCAATGAAACATTTTCCGTCAAATATCGACATTTTTCAGAAATTTAAAATCTATATTTATGGGTAGGACCAATTTGATGAAAAAATGAGCAGTGTCTGGTAGCGAACCCGTGTCGTCGTCATTTTTGTGCACATATGTAAAATGGCGAAATTTTATGCTTTGGGGCAGATTTCGTGAAATTGATGTCACGACGGCTAGTGTGCAAAATGCCTAAATTTTGCTTGAGAAATAAGATGTTCTTGCCTAATGAAAACCGTTAATAAGCTGTC
Organism: Octopus bimaculoides; assembly: GCF_001194135.2. NCBI lineage: Eukaryota > Metazoa > Mollusca > Cephalopoda > Octopoda > Octopodidae > Octopus > Octopus bimaculoides. Next base: position 27,427,088 of record NC_068997.1, read on the forward strand.
TGTTTATACCCATGAAACATTTTTCGTCACATTTCATCATTTTTAGTCAAATTTGTATATAATGGTTAGTGCGGAAAATGCCGAAATTTTACCATTTTTGAAAATTCGATGATGATTAAAAATCGATTTTTAAAAAAATTCCAAATGTGTAAGTGACCACACGATCATAAGCCCCCACCCACGTGTCAAGTTTCATTAAGGTCTATTGGATAGTCTCGGAGGAGTAAAAGCAACAAATTCACAAATTAATATATGTATTCATACACACTTACTTATACAGATACATACGTACATTCTTATATTCAAACATACAAACATGCGTTCATGGAGAGCACTCCGTGGGTTACGACAACGAGGGTCCCAGCTGATACGATCAACGGAACAGCTTGCTCATGAAATTAACGTGCAAGTGACTGAGCACTCCACAGACACGTGTACCCCTAACGTAGTTCTCAGGGAGATTCAGCGTGACACAGAGTGTGACAAAGCCGGCCTTTTGAAATACAGGTACAACTCATTTTTGCCAGCTGAGTGGACTGGAGAAACGTGAAATAAAGTGTCTGGCTCAAGGACACAACGCGTCACCGGGAATTAAACTCACGACCTAACAATCGTGAGCCGAATGCCCTAACCACTAAGCCACGCGCCTTCACTAACATGCGTTCATACATACATACATACATAATACATACATACATATACTTACGCACACACACACACACACACACACACACACACACACACACACACACACACACACACACACACATACATTATAAACTAATTTTATTGAAACCTGCCTGGAGTTTTAAGAAGAAAAAATAACGAAGCAAAAAGCAAAGCAAAAAAAAAACAAAAAAAAAAACAAGAAAACGTGGGAAGGAAAATAAGATTATGAAAGACATCACGAAAAACAATCCGTTCTACCTGAACCACCATTTAAAAAAAAAAAGAAAAGAAAGAACGAGAGAAAAAATAACGGATAAAAATCTCTGGGAAATAACTTCTCTTCATATTATTGTTCACCTGCCAAACGCCACGGACCAATTTTAGTTGGGAAACATTTATAAGCTGTTCCGTTTCATTGTTGCTTTTGTTGTTTTATGTGCTTTTATAGTTAATTTTAATCTTCTGCCAGAGAAAGACGTGTCGGCTGCTCTTTCCATTTGTCACGTGAAAGGAAACCCTTCATTATGTAGCTGCCTGCATGATTGATATATTTATCACCTCATCTTGCAGTTTACTACATCAAGCATAACACCTTTACCTTATCACTTTTACAAATTTAACACAGACTTAACGAAAAACACAGATCGCTTATACACTCTTTCATATATGTGCGCTCACGCACGCATACATACACATACACACACATGTACACATTCGCACATACGCATACATATACAGAGTCTCATTCATGGGCACACAGACATAAATACACATCCATACATCTCCCACCGCACAAATATATACATATGTGTATGGAGGGGAGGAAAGAGATAAAGTAGGGACGGATAGATGGAGAAGGGAGAGATAGATCAATATTGACGTGGTTGTATGGTTAAGAAATTTGCTTCGCATCCACATAGTTTCAGGTTCAGTTCCACTGCGCAGACCATTGGGCAAATGTGTGTGTTTGTGTGAGTGTGTATATATATATTATGTACACACAGATACATACATTCGTACATATAGATATATATATATTTCTTGAAACTGTTTCAACTCCAAAGTTTCGGTCATACTGGGGCCCATATATGTTACACACACATTCGTATACTTATGTTCACTGATGCACACACACACACACACACACACACACACACACACACACACACACACACACACACACACACACACACACACACACACACACACACACACACACACATTCAACATGCTATACTCCCAAGAACTGACGATCACGACTCAAATCCACAATGTCTCTCCAAACATTTGTTCTCGTAACCGCTATTTTCTGTTATTAGTAACCTCTCTTTTATAATAACAACATACCAAAAACTGCAACAGAAAGGCTTAGATCCCATTTTTGGGCCAGAAAATACTTGACCAAAGGTGAATCCACTTTAAAGCTCAAGTATTGACCATAATGTGCACTGCTCACATTACTGGCACGGCACAATGAACACTAACATCGTATACAACAGTCCACGTCTCCTCTTCAGAATCAGAACGCGCTTGGAAATTGGTCAATTGTTAACCCTAGGCAAGGTAAAAGTGTAGTCTATGAGTAAGTACTGCTCACATCTCTTGGAGGGCACATTTGTTACATACATTGATATCGGTTTCAAATTTTGGAACAAGGCCAGCAATTTCGGTGTGGTCCGGGGTGGTAAGTCGATTACAGTTCTTCAGAAACATTATATGCTGAATTATCATCTCTGTTGAAACCAGTAGCGTAGCTGTCTGCCGTCCCTGCCGATGTACATCAATGCATTCGATATAGGCTTATAACAAACTTAAACCTTCTTCCTCATAAAAGAGTCGTCCGGGGTGGTTTTTTTGTTTTTGTCATCGCTCTCTTACCAATTACACTACTGGTTGAAACCTACTTTATGTACAGATACCGTTGCTATTACTACTGCTGCTGCTACTGTGACTACTACTGCTATCACCAGCACCATCGGTACCGGCACATGCACTGCAGCCGCCGCCTCCAACCACCACTACCGTTACGATCACCAGACTTCCTCCTCTTCCTGTTCCTCTTTCCCTCTCCTTTTCCTCCTCCTCTTCCTCATACTACTACTACTACTACTACTACTACTACTACTACTACTACTACTACTACTACTACTACTACTTACTTCTCTAACTTCCTTAGTTGTTAGAACCGTTTCAGAGTGGAGTTAATCTCGAGATAGATTATTGGCGAACTTGTGATCGTCAGGTGACCTTTGACCTTGTCAATAACTGACAATCATGTTCACGGTAGCTGTCGTACTGCCTTGTATTGCCTTAGCTAATCAATTTCTTCTCGTGTCAATGTCACTTCGTCCACTTTTGACCAAATTTGGTATCGCCACAAACTACTGGTCATTACGCTCTCGTTTCTCTCCATACATGCGTTTCTCTACACACATTTATACGTGCATAAATGTTTAATCAGGGACACACATACAAACATATGTGCACATATCCATTCACACACACACACACACACACACACACACACACACACACACACACACACACACACACACACACACACACAC
>NC_068997.1:27431005-27431599 GCF_001194135.2 Octopus bimaculoides
AGAAAAAAGAAACAGAATATATGAGAAAGGTAAAATTAGATTATACGAACGTCAGAAACTTGATTCTTTAATTCCCTTCTTCAAACTTTGGTTGGAGGTTTTCTTTGTTTAATTTCAGATGGGAATTTCTTTGAAAATTTCTTTAGTAGAAATGGTTAATTCAACAGAATTAACCAGTTTTCGGGAAATTTTGTACCATTCTCCGGCAATAAAAAAGAAAAGAAAGCTCGGAGCACAAATCTTAGAAAAACTTAAGATACGTGGAAAACCGAAAAAGATTTCAATCCAAAAGACAACGTTGTAACGTACATATGATGTTAGTAATGAAGGCTCCAGTTTTTATTGTCTTCCTTCATTTTCTTTTCTTTATTAGACATTTATTTGCAGCACTTTCTTTATTAGACATTTATTTATAGCATACGTACACACATACATACATGTGTGTGTATGTGTGTGAGATTTTTGTCGTTGTTTCTTTTATATTTGTTTTGGTATTGTGTTATATTTCTATTTATTTGGGATGTTTTCTCAGTGTTAAGTTTGAGTTCTTACTGTAAGTTCTAAGCGTATATATATATATATATATATATATAT
>NC_068997.1:27432035-27433887 GCF_001194135.2 Octopus bimaculoides
AAAAAAAAAAAAAAAAAAAAAACTGAGACCGAAACAAGAAAGTATCTGTAGTAAGATCTCGGCTGAGATTTGAACCATAGCTCCAAAAGTTTCCCAGTCTAAGATCACGGACTAATATAATTCTATAAAAAGAAGTGTCTCCTTAAACGTCATGAGCTCCTACGCAAATATGGCCCGACCAATCAGCACTGACTGACATAGTATGGCTGAGGCAGCAATCTTGAAAAGAAGTGGGTTACCCTACCGAATATTGCAAAGGTACGGTTCACAGCTATAAGAAGAATGACAAATGCAACCAGGGATCCATTAAGTCATCTAGATAAATCTGTGCCGCTTATGTCAATGAGTTGTTCTCTCCCCCTTTCTTTTAAACAACAAACTTACGTCATTCTCAACAAAAGATACTATTACTTGTAGTGTCCAGTAACACATATCCTTTTTTTTTTTTCATTTTACTTGTTTCACTCATTAATCCGAGGCCATGTTGGAGCTCTGTCTTGAAGAATTTTTAGTCTAATGTATCGAGCCTAGTACTTATTATTATTTACATAAGCCTGGTGCTTATTCTATCGGTCTTTTTTGTCGAACCGCTAAGTTACAAGAACGATAACACACCAGCACCAGTTGTCAAGCGGTGGGGGAGGAGTGACAAAGACAGACACAAAGACACAGAGGCATATATATATATATATTCTTTTATTCTTTTCTTCTTTTCTTTCATTCTTTTGCTTGTTTCAGTCATTTGACTACTACTACTACTACTACTACTACTACTACTACTACTACTACTACTACTACTACTACTGCTGCTGCTGCTGCTGCTGCTGACATTGCTATTACTACTAAATAACGGTAGAATATAAATGGTACACAGAATGCAAAATAGTGTGATACAACGTGTAGCACGGTATGATACAAAGTGTAACATAGCATAATACACAGTATAACACGGTGTGATACAAAGTGTAACACAACATGACATAAAGTGCAACACGGCATCGTGCAAAGTATAACGCAACATGATACACAATACAACACGGCATGTTACAGAATGTGTAACACAGCATGATACTCATCGTAATACGACACGATACACAACGTGACACAGAATGATACAATGTTGCAACTATGATAGAAACTGTACTACGGATTGCAGCTAGTACCATCAGCATCAATCCTAATACGAATACCACCACCACCACCACCACCACCACTACCACCACGACTGCTACTACTGCCAATACTTGGTTACTTTAAGTAAACCAAAATCGTGTCTTTAGTCCAGTGTCTAATTCAAGAGAAAAGTTCAATCTCAAACATGGGTTTTATTTTTTTTTCTACAGAGGCGGGTAGAAGTAGTGGTAGTGAGTGTGAGAATGTGTAAGTGTGAGTGTGCGTGTATGTGTGCGTGTGTGTGTGTGTGTGTGTGTGTTATATTGGTGACAGAATGTGTGTGAAAGAGCGTGTACGTGTGTGTGTGTAAAATAGAGCGCGTGCATGAGAATGTATGTGCGTGAGAGAGAGAGAGAGAGAGAGCGAGAATGTGTGTGTATGAGAGTGTGTGAGAGACAGGGATAAAGAGAGAGAGTGTGTGTTTATGTGTTTGTATGTTTGTGTGTTTGTGTGCGTGTGTGTGTGTGCGTGCGTGTGCGTGTGTTAGGGAGAGAAAGTTTGTGTATGTGTAAGAGAGAAAGCGTGAGCGTGAAAGAGTGACAGAGTGTATGAATGCAAGGAGAGAGAGAGAGAGAGAGAGAGGGGGGGAAGAGAGAGAGAATGCAAATGTATGGGTGCATATGACAGGAGTACGTGTATAAGTGTGAGTGTATATATTTATGAAAGATAGAGAAAATGC
>NC_068997.1:27434434-27436934 GCF_001194135.2 Octopus bimaculoides
TATATATATATATATCGATAGATAGATAGATAGATAGATAGATAGAGAGAGAGAGGGAGATGACGGAGAGAAAGCGAGATACAGAAAGAAGGAGACAGGCAGAGAAGCGAAGGTATGAGGATAATAATATGTGCGTGTGTGTGTGTGTGTATGTGTGTGAGAGAGAGAGAGGGGGGATAGAAAGAGAGAGAAAGAGAGAGAGAGAAAGAGAGAGAGAGAAAGAGAGGGAGAGAGAGACAGTCCCATCCGCTTTATCTCTCATCAGATGCCGTGAGATATGGAAAACTGTAGAATGTAGAATAAAGGAACAACTGACGCATACACACGGACTCATTCATACATGCATACGTACATACATGCATATATAGATACATAAGTGTTCTTAACACCGCTGCTGATCGACTTTCGTCTGCCATCGATGTATTTGTCTTTTTAAACACAGTATGTTCTTAAAAGGTATTATAATGCTGTAGTTAGTCTGCCTTCTCACGATGTATCTGCATTAAATATGATACACAGATGACTATTTTAATCTAGTATTGCTTCTTTTGCATTTAAAAGATTTTTATTTAACTGTTCAGCTAACTGTGTATGTGTGTACGTGTATATATGTGTATGTGTGTGCGTGATTATGCGTAAATTTGCATGAATGTGCTTTTATATCATTTTTATTGGATGTATATTTCTATCTTCCAGACAACTCCAACTGATTTATGATCCAGGCCAAACTTCTGCTATGTATTTGATCGGTGTTTTTCTCTCTCTAGTTGCAAATATTAATATTTGGTTTCGTATAGGCGTGGCACTTTTCAGATTTCCTTGATATGATGTTTTATCAGTCCCATTCTGTCTAATGTAACTTGCGAGGTTATCACTTATGTACATAAAAGGGGAAAATGTATAAATTTGGAGCTTTAACATCGATTGTCGTATTTATTGCGGGATACTGATGAGGTAAAGTGCTAGACTGTATAATGTTTCTACTACAGTTATGTATCAGGTCATCCCATAAGTTCTGTCCGATTTTACCTTTTTAAAATTGAATGAAATTTAATAGTATTTTAGAATGTCTAATGGAATTAAAAATCATTTTTATGCATTTGTGTACATTTAAACTAATTAAATATTATTTTACAGAATAATAGAATTAAAATTTCTTTGATTAAAACCCTTTCTAACATGGAAGTATCCAAAGAGCATTTGAAGCACATAATGCTTTATGAGTACGAAAAAGGAAACTCTGCAGCCGAAGCGACTCGAAACATACACTCAGTTTATGGGAAAGAATGCTTGAATAAAAGAACTTGCAGAAGATGGTTTTCAAAATTCAGAAGCGGAGATTTCAGCCTTGAAGATGAAGATCGAACAGGACGTCCAGTTGAGTTTGATGATAAGCTCCATGAGGCATTACTTGAAGAAAATCCTGCATTATCAGTTGAAGAATTGGCAATACAGCTTAGTTCAAACCATCTTCATTGTCATCTTCAACAACTTGGAAAGGTTCCTAAACTTGGAAAATGGGTGCCTCGGGAATTGTCCTAAAGCAACCGCAAATCCCGAGTTGACACCTGCTCTTCTCTTCATTCTCGCGAACTCATTTCACTCTTTTTGGATAGACTTGTGACTGGTGACGAAAAATGGATCTTCTATCGAAATGTTAAACGTTGTAAACGGGAAAAAAGCTCAACCACAACCGAGAGGGGAACTTCATGGAAAAAGGGTTCTTCTTTCTATCTGGTGGGATTGCAAAGGAGTAATTCACTTTGAATTGTTACCACCTAATGCAACAAGCAATGCTCAAGTCTACAGTCAGCAATTAGAGCGTTTGAACCAAGCTTTGAAGTAAAAAAAGACCCGCTTTAGTGAATCGCAAAAGAATGATGTTTCATTAGGACAATGTGCGACCCCACACTGCAAAGATCACATCACAGAAGATCGAAGAGCTTGGTTGGGAAAAAATTCCTCATCCACCTTATTCTCCCGACCTTGCTCCTTTAGACTACCATTTGTTTCGTAGTTTACAGAATCATTTGTGGGACGTAACTTTCGCAAGCCAGGAGGAGGTCGAAACTGACATTTCAGAGTTCTTCACTTTGAAACCAAATGAGTCTTATATTGATGGGATTAAAAAGCTTGTATATAGATGGAAGTCATAGATAATTCGATCAGAACACTTCAAGGCAACACACGAACACACACACACACACACACACACACACACACACACGTGTGTGTGTGTATTATCATTTCAATCTTTATATAATTCTCGGATCAAATACAATAAAACAATACTTAAGTACTGGCTAACACCACATTTCATCAAGTTTAACAACTTAAATCTATCTCCCTAGCAAGAGATTCGATAGGGGCTCCTCGTTAGCGATTAGGTGTGGATTCACAAGAGATTCAATATGGTTTCAGTAGGGAATTCATTACTGACAATACAGGAAGGGCTCCCTTCAGAATGTTAAAGATCCTATTGATAGTGAGATTTATATCT
>NC_068997.1:27439639-27441829 GCF_001194135.2 Octopus bimaculoides
AGAGAGAGAGAGAGAGAGAGAGAGAGAGAGAGAGAGAGAAAGAGAGAAAAAGAGAGAGAGAGAGAGAGAGAGAGATAGAGAAAGGTGCAGATTTGTATGTGTATTTACGCATGTAACAAATGATATAATTACAAACGGAAAATTTTAGCCATTTCTCCGCAGACTGAAAAAAAAAAATGATGAACAACCTTAATCGATTTTCGAGCCTTATTCGGTTCTCATCAGAGGCGTCCACATCATTCTAACAGTCTCCAGAGAAACAAGCGGCCAAACTGTTTATATACTGAATAGATGCAGCAGTTACTTTATGAAGGGTTTCCTAAGTATATGAGTGTATACGTATACAAGTATATGCATGTATATACGTATATAAGTATATGTGCGAGCGTGTGTCTAACCACACAAACTCATACACACATCACACACTCACTCATACACACACACACACACTTGCTCGCGTGCACGCGCACGCACACACGTACGACAGGCTTCTTTCAGTTTCCATCTATCAAATCCATTCACAGTTCTCTGGCTGGTCTGGGGCGATAGTAAAAGACACTTGTCCAAGGTGCCACATGATGGGACTGAACCCAGAACCGTGTGGTGGCTAGAAGGCAAACTTCTGATTACATAGCCACGCCAGCACCTAATGATGATGACATATATTATATACATTTTATTTTACCTTTTTAATGTTGTATGATGCAGTCTTACACAATATATATGATGATGATGATGAGCAAACTGGTAATCGTTTGGAGGTAATCCCTTAAATTTTACTCATATATATATATATATATATATATATATGTAACAGTAGTGTTTACGACGGGGACAATTTAAAACATTAAAGTATTTCATCGCGTGAAACTTAGCTATGAAAGGTTTTCACATAAACGAGTTAAAAAGTGTTAGTTTGAAATCTACTAATCACAATTAAGTATAGGTAAAAATCTGAAATAAAAGAAAAGTCGTTGGAAAACCGATTATAGCAGCGACTCCACCTACGAATATCTGAAGAAGGAATTTTATTCCGAAATATCATCAGACAGTGGATGACTAAATTACAACAGGTATATAGTCCATTGTTTGTATTATAGTGCATTGTTATACCATTGAAAACTTTTTATTCTTTATAAGATTAAATATTTTAATTTGATTTAAATATCACCATATAAAATGGGCTATTAGCCAGCATTATAACAGAAATTACTAAATACTCATTATAAAATTTATGAAAAAATGCTTCAAATACATTTAGTTTTGTCCTTTGCCTTAATATTATGCCAAGACATTCATCTCTGCCGTTATATTTATTCTAATTTATGTATTTATTATAATTTAAATAAAAAGACAATGGCTCTGGGCGGTAAGTACGACTGATGAATTTTGTAAGAGAAATATTTTAATATTTTTGCAGTCTTTTTTGTAATCATCGCTTCTAGAGCAGCTGCCGGATATTGCTTATACACCGAACTACGCAATAAATGATAGCAAGTGGTTCGATTGGTTGAATTATGTGACTCACTGTTATTACCCGATTGCAGCCATTAGAACACGTGTACAAGCGCTGTATAGCCGGAAGGAAGTCTCGACGGAAAGAAAAAACTTATACAAAGACAATATATGACAGGCAGAAAGTCATGAGCATATGGTTAAATGTAGAGGATATAATCGACTTCGGCACTTGGATGTAACTTTCGTTTATAAGATTCCAGATGAAAGGAAGGAAGGAAGGAAAGACGGAAGAAATGCGTAGCCGATCAACTTTGGTGTGATTTGAGCTCAAAACGCAAAGGGACATGATTGAATACCGTACAGAAATTAATTTGTCAATCTACCGCGTTTACCATTTATCATCCACAATATTCACAACCATGAAAATGAAAAAAAAAAAAAAAAAAAAAAAAAAAAAAAAAGCAGTGATAGTAACAGTAACGTTTACGAAGGTGACAACTGTGATCAGGATGAGGATGATGACGATGATGATGATTATGATGGTGATGATGATCTCGACTACGGCGACAACGATGATGATAATGATGATGATGATGATGGTGATGATGATGATGATGATGAAGTCGATGACGATGACAACAACGATAATGAGGATGATGATGATGGTCGATGGTGGTGGTGATGATGACAACGATGATCGTGATCATGACGATGATGATAGCTGTGGTGGTG
>NC_068997.1:27443462-27445501 GCF_001194135.2 Octopus bimaculoides
GTGTGTATATATATATATATATATATATATATGTATATGATATAATTTTTAAATCCATCAAGTCTCAGCAAGATTCCATCACTGGCATGAAGTCATCTACTACTACTACTACTACTACTACTACTACTACTACTACTACTACTACTACTACAGTAACCAAAACAGCCAACACCTGCCCAAAAGAAAGGGTTTTGAATTTGTGGTGACAAAAACGGTGGTGGTGGTAGTAGTGATGGTGGTGGTGGTTTTGGTAGTATTAGTGGTGGCGGTAGTTGTGGCGATAGTAGTAGTAGTGGTAGTGATGACGGTTGCAGTACTACTAATGGTGTTGGCGGTAGTTGAAATAGTAGTAGTAGTAGTAGTAGTAGCTGTGTCAGTAGCGGTGGTGAAGGTGGTAGGGACAGTAGGAGTTCTTATAGTATATCTAGTAGTAGTGGTGGTGGTTGGAGTGGTAGTAGATAATGACGGTAGTGGTTGTAGTGTTAGCAGTGGTGATGGCAGGAGTAGTGATGGTGATGGTGGTGATGGTAGTAGTTGCAGTAGTGGTTTAGTTATTATTACTACAACCTTGTTCTTATTAACAAAAAATTATCACCTCATTGCGAGGCAAATAACGGACTGCATGTATAAGTGTTAATGTATATATGTGTATGTGTGCACGTATGTATGTATATGCATGTATGTATGTGTGTATGTGTGTATGTGTGAGAGTATGAGCGAATGTGTATGTATGTAAATAAATGCGTGTGTGTGTGTATACGCGTGAGTGTGTGTGTATACGCGTGCGTGTGTGTGAGAGAGTGTAAATATGTATGTGTATATGGGTGTATGCACGTATATGTATATCTGAATGTATGTGTGTTTGTATCAATTTGTGTGTGTTCTAGTGATGTTTTCGTAGTAGTAGTAGTAGTAGTAGTAGTAGTAGCAGTAGTAGTAGTAGTAGTAGTAGTAGTAGTAGTAGTAGTAGTAGTAGTAGTAACAACGGTAACACCAATAGTAGTTGTAGTAGTGGCAGTAACAAGTGAATTGTTTAAATCGCCAGCATCATAGATCTAATTAAAATAACGATTTAAACTCTGTATGCATGTGTGTAAGTGTATGTGTGAGTGTACATGTGTGAGTGTGCTTGCGTGAGAGTGTATTTATACGAATTTGTAAGTATGAGTGTATGTGTGTATGTGTGTGCTTGTGTGTGTCTGTTTCCCTGTTTCAATCTATCTTCTTTCTCCGTTTCTATACCTCCCTGCCTGTCTACGTGTCTATCTGTCTGTCATTCAGCAATACCTTTAGCGTTTAACTGAACATTCGTTGCCCTAAAAATGGCACAATAAAATGGTAATCCTGTTCAGTCGTGCAGATGTATACCAAGTTCGAAATACCTAGTTCAACTGTTTGATAAGGTCCGTGTAGATGACTGTGTGAACAGTAGGACAGTAGACCTGGTATACTGGAATCCCTGAGCCGTGGAAGCCAGTAGATGAACTGACACTATGCGGCTTTAATGCAGTGGGAAGGTGGGTGGAGGTCGTAGTGAAGAAGTGAAAAGAGTGAAGAATGGGTATGGAGAGGGGGTTATGAGACGTATATTACGAAGCTCAACTTACGTTGGTATATATTAGCGATAAAGGGATTTTAACCCCCCCCCTTTATATTTAATAAATATACATATATCCCCCTTTAAATCCCCCTTTATATATATATATATATATATTAATAAATCTCAGGGTAGCAAAAAAATTTAGAAATTCTTTTTGGTACCAGTGGTCTAGCGAGAAGAAAAAAAACTAGTCAATAGACTATATATTATTCATATAAATACCTACAGTGTACATTTAAACACACAAGAGAGATATCCATAATAGGACATTTAACCCGCTAGAAGGAGCAGTCAGACTTCAAACCACAATTAAGGATAATTTCGAAAAGGAATGAAAAATAAAAACATTTACCATCTATTTCCTGAACCAAGGTTTGAAGTTATTTTCAGCAAAATAAAATAATTTGCTAGGCCAGCTATCATCAGCAGCTAAGCCAAG
>NC_068997.1:27445742-27448694 GCF_001194135.2 Octopus bimaculoides
ATATATATATATATATATATATAAAGTAACAAACTGAGGAGAAGATATCCTTCAAAGGTGTGTGTTAAACATCCAATTCACTGGTACATCAGTTGAATACCATATAAATATGGTATAATGCAATTATAAAGATAAATTAGACAGAGAGATACTATTGACAATCCAATAATTCATTTATATTATTATACTATTACATGATATACGATGAATATAATATAACATAATATTATGTAACATAAAGAACCATAAAAGACCAACAAATTGTTTCGACTTATATACATTTTCTGATATACATACACAATAACATGTAATATAATATAAATGAATTATTGGATCGTCAATAGTATCTCTCTATTTAATTTATTTTTACACACACACACACATACATACATACATTCATACATACATACATTCATACATACATACATACATACATACATACATACACAAATGTTGTTAAATGACCAATTATCTATCGAATTTTCTCGTGACATTTCCAAATTGAAAGAATTATGTATTTCTGCATCCTCCATTTTTCAACAACTGTTTCACTTCCGTGTCCAATACAAACTCCTGCTAGATTAGAGAAAAGAGATTAAGGATTATTAGAAGAACAGAAATGACCATTTTTGTTCAATATTTAGTAAATCCTATGGATCTTTCACAAAGCATTATCACATTTCAGTGGAATACATTTCCGTATTCGTTCGTATTTTTCAAGGTCTGTTTCATTTTTGATTATGATACAGAGTCACAAGGGAATAATGAACGTGGTTTTAGAAAAAGGGATTATAGAAAAAGTAGAAATGATCATCCGTCCAACTCTATATTTAGTTAATCCTTTGTTTACTGCAAAACAAATTTGATATAGTGATGAGCAATGAAATCTGTCATTAGCAAGAAACACATGACCGCCAGTAAATAGTTAAATAATTAGGTAAAAGACTATAACAAAAAAAAAAAAGATCGATACTATACAGAAGATAGGATAAGAGAGCGTGTACAGGATTAAAGTCTCACGCATTTTAGTTTTGACCTAAATAGTATTTTCTATTTCGATTTTGTTACCTTATTTTGGTTTCCTTTATCCAATCATTAGTTTCTGGAAGGTAAATGAAAGGAAAATTTTCTTTTAAAATTACAATGAAATCCTTGTACATAAACGCATTCATACGTGTGTGTGTGTGTGTGTGTGTGTGTGCGTGAGCGCGCGTGCATGTGTGTGCGTGTATTGTAAAAGCGAAAATGACTTGTGGATAGAAATTTTAGCACAGGTTGCACACGCTTACATACACACACTAGCACTTAAACTACCCAATTTCTCTTACCATACTCCCACACAGTATAAATTGCTTTCACCACAGTCATACTTCATACATAGTTCCCTTGATTTTCTTTACTACGCATTTTCCTATTATACACACAACGTCTTTCAAACACTTCAACCACACTAAACGTTTTCCACATAAAATTATAGGTTACCTTTATGCCGACTCACAAGAGCCACTTTCCCAGTTTCCATGGCGTGTAAATTCCCCACTTAGACAGGACGCCGGTGCGTCACAGGATTACTGATTTTTGCCAGGTGAATGGACTGGAGTAACGTGAAATGAAGTGTTTTGCTCAAGAACACAATGTGTCGCGTGGTCCAGGAATTGAAACTACAATCTTACGATCATGAGTCTAACGCCCTAACCACTAAACCACGCGCCTCCACCCTCGTCCACATGCACAGTATAGCGATATAATAATATGTAGAAGTTTTGTTAACACACGCACATACACACATAGATACAAATATGCTTTTCACCACATCGCTTTCATTACATCATCCTTTCCCACACCCTATTACTTACCTTTACTTCCCTTGCTTCTCATTCCTTTAAAACAACTTGTTTATTCCAATTCTTCCTGTTCACCACTAATCCATGGCACATCAGTACTGATCAAAAATTTCCTTTCCGTTCTATTCTCTCCCCCACTTCTATTCCTGTTTTGACGAAAGACTGCTCTCTGAAACGTCAACTTACATTTCTGTTCTTTCATACCGTTTAGCACATACCAATTTTGTACGTCATCCATTTTTATGGTGGCGAGGGTGTGGTGTGCTCATCTTTTCTCTCTTAAATAATTTATTGGCTGAGAGTGATATTATTTTACAGCAGTCTCAGACTTTATACCAACTACTCTTGGACGCCCATACGTAATATCTATACAGGCGGCCTATGCGAAATTTTTCGATTCATAGTTTCTTTATGCACTTACTTTACTTTCTTTACTCTAGCCTCTACATTGCGCAACCCAATACTTTAATAGTTTACAATATATTACAACACAACACACCACGCTATAAAAATACGCTCACAAAGCTGAATTACGCAATACTTTATCGCCTAAACATATATTATACCATACTGCATCATACTAAACGACACCACATTACAAAACATTACACCACATCCACTAACTACACTGCACCATACAACATGCCACTGTGCATACTTTATCACACTGCATCACTCCACACTTTATCACACCACTCCACTCTACAGCACAATGCATTGCATAACAAAACACCAAACCACACTCTATAATGGTACACTATTTATGCATGTGTGTATGCATGCATATGTATGTGTGCTTGTCTTCTCTCTCTCTTTCTCCCTCACACTTTATATATGTATGCATATGCGCATATATACATACACACACACACACACATACACACACACACACACACACACACACATATTTCACGAACATACAGGCACAAAGAGGAAACTATATAACGCAGAAGGCACGTGATCTTGCGAGATTGCAATGATGTCGCAGTTTTGTTCGATTTTTTGTTTCCTAATGGACAAATTCTCATAGCTTGCTGTTCCATGGTGAATAAAGCATATATAAGCTAATACTAAACAGGAAGTAAGGGGTGTAGAATTATATATATAT
>NC_068997.1:27449094-27451620 GCF_001194135.2 Octopus bimaculoides
ATATATATATATATATATATAAATATATGCTTGTATAAATAACATAGAGGGAGAATACAGGAGAAAATAGAAAGTGGAACAATAATAACATGTTTCACCAGCAAATTTTCACGAAAATTAAAAAAATTCTTGGCCATAATAGAATTATAATAAACTGCATTAAATGAAGATAGAATACATATCTTTAAAAGAAATCCGTTACGAAAACAGAATTTATTAAAATAGTTGTGTACAGTGTTTGTTAAACGTTATATTTCTTCTTACCGCCATTCCAACTTGCAACTAAAAAACGCATCATCTCATTTTGTATTCCATCCGGCTCTCGTTTTCCTCTCGCTTTCTCACGCTTACACAGGAATAATACAAACTTTTGCTAGTTTGTGTTTGTACGTGTGTGTTTGTGTGTGTGTGTGTGTGTGTGTGTGTGTGTGTGTGTGTGTATGTGTGTGTGTGTGCGCGCGTGTGGTAGTTTATGCATACATAATGCATACATAATACATGCATACATACATTCATACATACAACATAAATATATATTGTTATATATACTTGTGTGACTTACATATACGTATGTACATATGAGTGTGTACACGTACATATTTGTGTGTATATGCGTGTATATAGTATTTATATATATATGCATATATATATATATTATTATTATTATTTATATTATATTATATATATATATATATATGTAGTGTTTTAGTATTTTCTTGGATCTTTTATTTCCATTATTCCCGTCTCTCTCCCCCCTCTTATTCACTGACACAGACAGGTTCTCTCTTTCTTCCTCCTCCCGTTCTCTGTCTTTCTGTGCCTCTGTCTGCCTCTGCCTCTCCCTCTCTATCTGTCCCTCCTTCCGTCTTCCTGCTAGTTTATTTACTTTGTTAATATTTTCTAAAACATTCGGATAGATTGTAGAATATTTCAAACCCAGAGACCTAAACAAACAACAATAAAAACCCAATAAGAACCAGAAGCGCTCGTTTATTTGTTTTGTGTAATTGGAATATTTTTTTCAAGAATACATTTGGAATATTCAAACAATAAATGTTAGGCGTTGGCAGCTTAAAGAATTGAAAGAAACAAAGCGAATACAAAACAAGCAAATACTAAGAAGAGCATTAAGAATGTTGTGGTCGTCGTTGTTGTTATTATTTCAGTCATTTGACGGCGGCCATGCTGGAACAACAACATCAACAACAACAACAACAACAACAACAACAATAATAATAATAATTATAATAATAATAATAATAATAACGATACTAATACTAATAATTTACCGCGGGGGGGGGGGCATATATGCATATATAAATGAACATTAGAAGCATGCAGATTATAAAATATTTGTGAATAGATGAAGTTATATAAAAAAACGTTAATGATTAAAAGCATTAAAAATTATTTATAAAATAGATTATAAATGAGAATTATCTATACAACACAATATTTGGCCCAAAATCTCATTTAAATTAGAAAAAGAAATAGGGGGAAAACCCATAAAGACTAGGTGTAAGTGATGTTGCGAATGAGAACCCCAGCTCACTGGCTAATTGTTGAATAAGTGAAACCCAAGAGTACTCGTGAGTGTTTCTAGCGGCGGGCTGGACAAAATATCTCTCACAACCAGTCTAAAAACAAAATTGGTCAATGGTAGTTCATAAACTGATCATATCTGGTAGTACTAATTGTCTATCATCCAAGTGAGGCAAATGGCCTAATGGTTAGAGTGTTGCAATTACGACCGCGAGATTGTGGATTCAATTCCCGGACCGAGCACCGCGTTATGTTATTGAGCAAAGTACTTCTCACGTTGCTCTGCAACCACTTCGACATCTGACGTGTTCACCTGTACAGGCAATGTCTATTTGTTGAAGGGAGCGAGCTAATGCACAGCACAAGCGTTTGATCACTCTCATTATTTCTACCTCTTGTCTTTCAATTTCCTCAGATGGCACTGCTATGTATGACCAATAGATGGGAAGCTTGAGCTTCTGGTCGGTTCTTGAAGCCGAAGTCAAGACGATCTCATTCGATGCTTCCGTGGCCACACCCAACCTCCAAGGAACATCAAACAACTGGCTGCTGCTTTTGTTTCATCGTTCATTTTGTCCTTTTAATTTTTTTTTCAGCTAGTCTGAAGAGAAAACCCTTAGATGATTTTCACTTCCACATGTGTGACATCTGGAACTTCTACCTTGAAGTTTCGGCAAAAGAGATCGATAGAATAAGTACTAGGTGTACTAAGTTTACAAAGAATAACTTCTGGGGTCGATTTGCTAGACTAAAGACGGTGCTCCAGCATGGCCGCAGTCAAATGACTGAAACAAGTAAAAGAATAAAAGAATATATATATATATATATATATATATATGAAGACCGTGTAAATTTGAGTGAATTATTATTTCAACTGCTTGTGTCTACATACGTACACAGAAAGACAGATAGGCACATATGTACGTATGTGCGTGTCTGTCTGTCTGTCTGTCTGTCTGTCTGTCTGTCTGTCTGTCTGTCTGT
>NC_068997.1:27451871-27458677 GCF_001194135.2 Octopus bimaculoides
AGACTAAAGACGGTGCTCCAGCATGGCCGCAGTCAAATGACTGAAACAAGTAAAAGAATAAAAGAATATATATATATATATATATATATATATGTATGCATAAAATGATGTGGGTAGGTGTGGGTGTGTGCTTACCTGCGCGTTTAAAATGTAAAAGAAGTTACCTAAAAGTTGTTTGAACACGGACGTGATTGTAAATTAACAGAAATGTTTGTGTGAAAACCAGATAAATCTTATCGATATTGGAAAATACTTTATTCAGAAATATTCAATAATTATCGATATAAGCGGAGCTAGGATAGACTTGGTGGTGGAGGGGCTCATCTTCCTCTCTCTCTTTCGCCATATATTTCTAAATATAATTATGAAGTTCTAAGTTAATGCATATTTCTTTTAGACACTTTTCTCAGTTTATTTACAGAACTGGATTCATTCGGGGTGGTCTTGTTCTGCGACTCTTTGCTACATTCTCTCTTTCTTGTGATCATTTTTTTCATTTTTCTTTCTTTCTGGTTTTCAATCCTTCTCTTTTTCTTTCATTATTTTTTTCATTTATTCATTTTAGTTTGTTTGTTTGCTTGTTTGCTTGTTTGTTCGTTTCTTTCTTTTATTTACTCATTCTTTGTTTATCTGTTGTCTGTTTTCATTCTGCTTTTCTACATCGTTTATTTCTTTCATATTCTTTCTTTCAACCCTTCATTCATTTATTCACTCATTCTACTATCAATTCTCTCACTCACCCATTCTTTCTTTCTTTTCTTTTCTTTTGTTCTTTCATTTTCTTTCTTTTTTCCTCCCTTCTATCTCACATTTTGTATTTCTTTCTTGCGTCATTTTCTGAAAAAGAAACCCAAAAATAAATAAATGAATAAATAAAAAACGAGACCCTTATCATATAACTAAAAAAAAACAAACAAAAAAAATTCCCAACAAGAAACGATAAAAAATATGAAAAAAATTTTTCTCCAAATATGAATCTTTTTTTCTTTTCAAAAATAAATTCGAAACGAAACGAAGGGAGGCAAATGGACATAACTAAATATATAAATAAAAATAAATGAGTAGAAAAAAATTTGCATAGCACCCCAGCCCTTACCCCTACTCCTACCAGATAAACCTCCAGAAACTTAAGTAAATAAATATATAAATATATATAAGAGAAAATGGATAAGAAATTTGTGAAAAACGAATTAAGGAAATATTTAAATTATCGAATATTTGGTTAGTTTGAAGAACTCATGAATTCGATGGTAATATATATATATATATATACATATATGCGCGCGCGCGCACGTGTGTGTGTGTGTGTGTGTGTATGTATATGTGTGTGTATGTATATGTGTGTATGCTTACAAATATGTATATATATATATGTATAACTATGCATATATGAGCACATATATATCAATGTATATTGAATTGAATATATTATGTTTGTGCGTATATTGCCATTTTTCTTTTTTAACCGTTAATCATCAATATATACATATATGCATACACATACACACATATATATATATACATTTACCCATATATACATATATACATGCATACATACATGCATACCATGCATGCATACATAATACATAAATGTATATAAATACATATATATATATACATATATACACAGATGTATATGTAGAGAGAGAGGGGGAGAGAAAGAGGAAGAGAGAGATAACATAAATATATATATATGTATGCAAAAGATAATATAAATATATGTGTGTACATGTGTTCATGTGTGTATTTGTTTGTGTGTATGTGTGTGTGTATGTGTGCATGTGAATGGGTGTTTCGGTAAACCTGGTGCTATATATCAATAGAGACCAATTCTACCACAATGATGGATTTATGTCAACTGATGGTTTGTTCTTATAAGATAATTTTTACCTTTTTTACAACCCCTTATATGCAAAAGAAATCACAATGAAAATGGCAACAACAACAACAACAACAACAACAACTACTACTACTACTACTACTACTACTACTACTACTACTACTACTACTACTACTACTACTACCATGTATAGGACACTGCCAGAGCGAAGAAAAAATTCAAGTATGTATATATGTAAATACACACACACACACACACACATGTATGCACGCATACAAATACACGTTAATATATGATACTGTGTGATATTAGAATCTCCACATGCTGTACTCTGCTCAAGACGTGTTGAGATCTGGATAAAAATTACTCGTTGATTTTAGTCATCTACAAATATTTAGCTGTAACTCTCCCAGTTTGTTTACATCTGTGTGTGTGTATGTGTTTGTATATATACACCCACATATATATGTAAACACACACACACACACACACACACACACACACATATATATATATACACGCACATATGTGGATGTTTAATATACGCATATTTTTATACAAACATATACGAATATATTTAGAACACACACACATGTGTATGTATGTATGTATGTAATGTGTGTATGTAATGTAAAATTTCTCTAGAAAATGTAATTATTACAAAGTTCTAGCTTTTTTTTCATGTAGAAAATGAAATCTTGAAACGAATCTTTTAGAAGAAAGTGAAATTAAGGAATTATAACTGGCACTACCATGTAATGTCCATGAACACAAGAGAGGTAACTATTCAAGAAATTTAAATTTGAAATTTGAATTTGCTAAAGGGAAGAAAATACATAGAGTTCTCGTATTTAATTTAAATTATTAATTAATATTTGACAGTGAGATACTCTAAATCATCCATTGTGACGTTCTTAGCATCTGGGTTCATCGATATTATATTTATAATTAATATGAGCAAAGCACGGTTATTAACCTAACGAAATGTATCGAATAATTAATAGAAAGGAGATTGATTAAGAGCAAATACAATAAATTTTTAACAAAGTTTTGGGCTTCATCGTTGCATTTAACTGTGTCCTGGTTGTAGAGTGATTATGAAGTTCATCAAAGACACTCATGATTTAGATAGAAACTTATGGCGACGTATGAGAAATATTTATTGGAAGAGATTTACATTGAGGACAGGCACATTTTCTTCGAAAAGAGAACTGTCTCTAGTACAAGTCACAAACTTTACGTAGAGGTTGCTACAGAAAAAACCTTCTACTTTTGTTGTTTCGATACATATTAGCTTGTGAAGCTAAGCAGATTGTAACAATGTCTTCCTGTTGGAAATATTTTACAGTTTTCTTTAGTTACTATCACGGTTTGGACCGATAGACAGCGTGCGTTTGCCGTTGAAAAGTTTGTCAACCTGTAAAATGTGGGAGATTTTTTAATCGCACCCTGTATTTTTGGATGTACGAGATAGTGAATATAAAACTACAAACATTTGACTGTAAACTGGTATCAGAGTCTATAAAAAAAACTGAAAGAAAACCCTACTCCTATGTTACTTGTGTGGTACACGTTTTTTCAAAATTTAATTAAAATATGTAGTTTCAGTGTCATTGTAGAAACTGATGAGAACTCAATTGTCATTGATAAGTAAAACATATGTTTTGTTCTGGACTATTGGTGGTCTTGTGGTTGGTTATAGGAAGTGTTTGTTGGTTACAGTAGACGATAGAACACGTGCAACACTGTCAGATAGACTGTAATATTATGATAGACCGGTAACAGCAGCTGCAAACGATTTCTTGACGTCATACAAAACCATCAAATAAATTGGTTTTTAATACCTATCATTTTGTTGATCCAAAAATGAATCACCATGCTGAATCACAGTAGAATTGTACAAAACCCGAAATTTGTGAGACATTGATACTCATTGCATATCATTAAACCCTCATTTATTCCAGTGTAAGTGATGGTTGTAACTTTCCTAATTATGACTTTCAAAAATTATTCAAAGCTATTTAAAGGATCTGTTTATTATTTGTAATAAATGATTAGAGAATTGAATAATTATCAAAAGTTGGAATGAAAAATATAAAACGTTTACTTTTGACCAAGGAAAAACGCGGTGCATTTTTGCTACGGAAAATATTTTTACTTTTAGATAACAAACGTATCTCTGTTTTCGTCAAGGTAAACACTTTTATTTTCATGAGGCTTTGGGAAAAAGACGTGTCCAATTCTCAAAGTTTTTTTCGTTTTTAAATTTAATTAAACACCAAAAAACAATAAAAATTTATTTCTTCTGTAATTTATTTTGGACATTCTTGAGATGACGATCTTAATCAAACACGTCGAAGCAAATTCCCAAGTATAATAACAAATGAAAAGAAAATAAAGAGATAAAATATACTTATTTCTTTTTAACGCGCTGCTTTTGCAAATTCGATGCAAATTGCTTCAGACGAAAAAATATATAAATAATTAGAAATTGTTCATTAGTCAGTAAATTTACAAAATTAATAATTAAAAATTTTCATTATTTTTCAAATTACGGATTCATTATAAATTATGATTTAAGAAATCAAA
The DNA here is from genome assembly GCF_001194135.2 of Octopus bimaculoides. Classification (NCBI taxonomy): domain Eukaryota; kingdom Metazoa; phylum Mollusca; class Cephalopoda; order Octopoda; family Octopodidae; genus Octopus; species Octopus bimaculoides. Next base: position 27,456,301 of record NC_068997.1, read on the forward strand.
GTGTGAAGAATCACTTCAATATGCTGAGTACACAAAAATTAATTCTCAGTTTTACGTTTCGTATTTTCGTTTTTTATCAAAACAGACATTATCTTAAAATTACTATTTATTTTTATTACATGCAATATGAATAATGCAATAGATTACATTTTATTTTAGAAAAATAAACAAATATTAAACAAAAATTAACAAATATTATAGCAATACAAAAGAAAGCGAAAATGTAATCAAATTTTAACTATGAATGTAGCAAAAAAGAAAAATGCCTAGGAAATATTACATACATTATTGTTTTAATCCCCACTCCCAGTTAAACAAAATAAATTATACTGACTTCTTTTTCTTTAAATCTTCATACATATGGTTATAAAATTAGAAATTCTTTGTCAAGATATTGGTGGACTTAACTGAATCTTGTAATGTTGCGATAAAGATTATTGATCATTCCGTTTAATGTTTCCACATTTCTAAATATATTTCCATATTCTTTTATGGATACCTCTTTTGTTTACTTATTGGCATTTTCTTCTTCATTATTTTCTGCTTCTTCGAATGCTTTTTATTCATCTAAAAAGAAAAGTCTTCATTTGACGAGCATTTGTATGTACAGTCACTTCATAAAAATCAAACTGTGTTATTTCTTTTGCAACAGGTTGGCGTTATAGAAAGAAATCCTTCAAAATTCTTTACACATTCTGGTAATCAAAATTTCGAAACTGAACGTATGTTGTTTAAATTTAATTTTTCAAAAAATTGTGAATATTTTCAATCGCCTTTTTGATATAATTTTATTTTTTCAAATTTTTTCAAAGAAATTGCAATATCACCTGTTATTTGAGGAGCTATCAAAAGAAGAACTTTTCCAAATATAGCAGGTCCACTGGTGCAATGATACCGATACACTCTTACTCAAATGATCGTGTATAATTGGAAAAATATATACAAAAATATGCAGAAAAAAAAAACAATCTTTAAAAAGAGAGATTTTGTCAGCCATCCCTTCTTTTTGTAGTGGCACGCCAAAATACTAGAAGTGATCGGTGATTGTAGCCCTTAGTAAACAGAGAACAGACGACCGATATTTAGCCATTGGCTTTAACTTGAAACCATCGTCTACATTTCTTCCAAAAAAAAATAAGAGTCAAACGATCCTAATACCTTTAAATTCTGGTAGAGATTTTACCATTTTTAGAAACATAACTAAATGAAAGAATTCTTTTCCAAAAGTAATCCGGTTTCGTTCATGTTAAATATTTATTGTTCGGTGTACCCCTCTTCTTCAATTGTATTCTGCCTAAAAATTAGATTCATTTTCAGCAGCTTCTTCGTCAACGCTGCTTGATTTGATTCTCCACAAACTTGTACATTAGGCACAGCTGAATTCCATTCTTAATTCGTTTTAAACCAACCAACAAATTGCATTAAATGTCCCTTCAGTGATGCTTTGATTATCGATATTTTCTGCGGCTCTAAAATATCCTCAAAGCTTTCGGTTGAATTCTAACTTAGGAAAAAAAAACAAAAAAACCCCCAACATTTTTATGACTTTTCAATTCATAAAGCGAGGAAACAGTCCATTTCTATCACAATGAGTTATTCTATTTGTTTTGGAAGCTGTTTGCAAATCACAGAAAGCTGATCTTCATAAACTCCTCTTTTTTGTTTCAGCTACTTGTTTTATATTTCGTACATTCGATTTTTCAAGGAAATATGTCGGGCTGCAACTCATAAATATTTTACATATGCTCAAATATAATTAAGAAGAAACACACTTCAGAAAGTATATTTACAAATGTTTCAAAATTACGGTTACTTGTTGATGTAGTAAAGCGCATTATACGGACAGATGCAAATAAAGGTGAAAGAAAAACACGGAGACTGCAAAGACAAAATTATATTAACACATAACACGTATCTCCCAATGAAGAGCTTCAGTATTGTGACGCCTATAAATTGAATTTATTTACGCTTTATTCTTTAGTATCAATATCAATTCTACCTCTTTTCTATCTTTTGTTGCATCATTCCATACACCTGCTTGCATAGTGTACAGTTTTGCCTTAACCAGTTACGGAATGCTTGAAACAGCTGTAAAATTTTCTCATATAGTATTTTTGATGTTCTTTATTATATTTATGAATATGTAATACCGTTATAAACGATTTAATGGCATATATAACTGCTTGACCACCTCTTATCATTTTATTATTATTCGCTCGACAAAAACGATGAGCTGGAAGAACAATTAGCAACCAATCCAGTTAGATATGTTGATAAGCGCGACTTGAACTCCCAGTTAGATCGAATCTTACAACAACTCAATAATTAATATATGTTTATATATATATGTTTATATATATATATATATATATATATA
>NC_068997.1:27460844-27463183 GCF_001194135.2 Octopus bimaculoides
CTTCTAACAATGGCAACTTGTTAAATGTTAAAACTATTCCATTTACGTTTACTTTATTATGAATATTTATCATCATCATCATCATCATTATTATTATTATTATTATTATTATTATTATTATTATCATCATCATCATCATCGTCATTGTCGTCGTCGTCTCCAGTGTTGTCATCACGTTTATTTTATTGTGGCTATAGTTATTATTATTGCTGCTGTTGCTGTTGGTGTTGTTGTTGTTGTTGTTGTTGTTGTTGTTGTTGTTGTTCTTCTTCTTCTTCTTCTTCTTCTTCTTCTTCTTCTTCTTATTATTATTATTATTATTATTATTATTATTATTATTATTATTATCATTATCATTATTATTATTATTATTATTATTATTATTATTATTGTTATTATTATTAATCTTATTATTATTAGTAATATTATTACTATTCTTTTTAGACTTATTATTATTATTATCCCAGCTACTGTATTTAATGTGTTCAATTTTATTGCATTTATTTCATCATCATCATCATCATCATCATCATCATCATCATCATCATCATCAGCAGCAGCAGCAGCAGCAGCAGCAGCAGTAGCAGCAACGGCAACAGCAGAGTCATCATTATCATCAACATGTATCGTCATCATCAACGTCGTCGTCGCTATTATAATTGAGTACTGTTATTGATGTTGTTACTGTTGTTATTATTATCATTATTATTATTATTATTATTATTATTATTATTATTATTATTATTATTATTATTACTATCATTATTATTATTATTATTATTATTATTATTATTATTATTATTATTATTATTATTATTATTACTATCATTATTATTATTATTATTATTATTATTATTATTATTATTACTATCATTATTATTATTATTATTATTATTACTATTATTATTATTATTATTATTATTATTATTATTATTATTATTATTACTATCACTATCATTATTATTAATATTATTATTATTATTATTATTATTATTATTATTATTATTATCGTTAGTATTATTATTATTTGTTAACATAACGACAACAAGTGACAATGTAGTTAAAGTAACACGGAACGTGTTGTGTCAAAGACAGAAATTGAATATGCCTTGAAAAAGAATCAGGCCTGACTGCACACTTATACACAGACACACACGCGCGTGCGCATGCGCACACATACACTCGTACGCAGGCACATACATTCAGACAAATTCACAAACAACAAACAAAATATTTAGGCAAGTTGCTGAAATCAGTTGGAAATCTAAAAAAATTCAGTACAAATTTGTATATATTTATTTATCTATGCATCTATATATACTTACACGCGCGCGAACACCCACACGTACACACACACACACATATATATAAATCTATATGTAGTGTATATATATACATATGTATATATATATTTATATATATATATATATATATATATATATATATATATATATATATATATATATATATATATGTGTGTGTGTGTGTGTGTACATACACCCATATACATATACGTATTTATTTTACCATTTTATGACAAACGTCATTTAGTACGTTACCATCTCTTTGAATTATATAAAAGCATGGCATTGGGTTACCTGACTTACTTCCCTTGGCATTTTTCATTGTTTTACAGCAACAACAATAACAAAAATAATGATAAAAATAATAATAATCCTTTCTACTATAAGCACATGGCCTAAAATTTTGGGTGAGGGGACTAGTTAATTATATCGACCCCAGTGTTTCACTGGTATTTAATTTATCGACCCCGAAAGGATGAAAGGTAAAGTCTATCTCGGCGGAACTTGAACTCAGACCGTAGCAACGGGTGAAATACTGATAAGCATGTCAGCTCGCCCCTCTAATGATGATGAGGATGATGATGATGATGATAATAATAATAATAACAATAATAATAATGATAATAATAATAATAATAATAATAATAATAATAATGTATTTTAACTTGATACCTCCACTACCCGAACAGCGATCGTAAACACACGTGTTACATCAAAATTCAGACCATCTCCAAACCCAAACACCATGTACAAAAAATAGCTGACAAAGGGTTGGACTATACCCAAGTAATTAATACTCATTGAAATTTATCTCTATTTTTCCAAATATAATGATGTATTTTAACTTGATACCTCCACTACCCGCACAGCGATCGTAAACACACGTGTTACATCAAAATTAGACCATCTTCGAACCCCAAAACACTATGTACAAAAAAATTACAAGCAGATTAAATAACACCGGTATTATTCCACCCAAGAATAACAACCGAGAAGTACGTACTGTAAGCTTGTTACGAAAAAAGTACGAAGATA
>NC_068997.1:27463296-27464978 GCF_001194135.2 Octopus bimaculoides
CACAGCAGTGCTCTACCCAAAAAACGAAAACGCAACAACACATACATATAAAATATGGAAGAAAAATAACAAATACATAACAAAAACACCAGGACTTACAAATATATATAACATACAGAAAATTGCACTACTGGGTACTGCACACATTCTACGCAAAACACTTTCAATACAGTAAACATAAGAGCACCACAGCAAACCACAGCACATACCCAAGGCGCACAGAGCTGCGCTCGGTAGTGAAGTGGAAGCACGTTATAAAAATAAAACTACTGAACAATAATAATAATAATAATAATAATAATAATAATAATAATAATAATAATAATAATAATAATAATAATAATAAAAAATAATAATAATAACATCACACTACCTACCTACCTACCTACTTACAACATACATTTGTACATCCATCCATACATACATACACACTGATTACAAGTTCAGGTTTATACCTGTAATTATCATGGTACTAGTAAATGTAACACACTGCCTAAGCACCAATCATGAGAAATTAGTCTTCTCAAAACCAGAAAAGAGAAATCTAATTAGATTACTGATTCAAGCCATCAATGAAACTGTAAAAATTAAAGAAGTAAAAAATAAAAAATAAAATAGATATTATTTTATTATAAAATAGACACAGGCGCAGGCGTGGCTGTGTGGTAAGTAGCTTGCTTCTTAACCACATAGTTCCGGGTTCAGTCCCACTGCGTGACACCTTGGGTAAGTGTCTTATACTGTAGCCTCGAGCCGACCAAAGCTTTGTGAGTGGATTTGGTTAGCGGAAATTTAAAGAGGCCCGTCTATGTTTGTCGGAAACTGAAAGAAGCCCGCCTGTGTTTGTTCGCCCACTATCGCATGACAACTGTTGTTGGTGTGTTTACGTCCCCATAACTTAAAGATCGATAGAATAAGTACTAGGCTTACAAAGAATAAGTGCTGGAGTCGATTTCTTCGACTTAAACACTTTAAGGTGGTGCTCCAGCATGGCTGCAGTGAAATGATTGAAACAAGTAAAAGAATAAAAGAATAAAAGAATAATAGCTAGTTGACTAGTCCAGCTGAACGAATGCTGTGTAATGTACAATCCTTTTGACTTGCTATAATTTTACCAGATGACCATATGTTTCAACGTAATGTGCCATCGTCAGTTGACCAGTCCAGTTATCAAAGGCTTAAATCAAATGATTATACATCCACGTGACTAAATGTCAGCGAACGCTGAGAAACAATCCCGTTCTATCTTTCGCATCAAAACAGGAATATTACAAAAGTTTTTTTCTTTCTTTTCTGTCTTGGCAATAATAACACCCGTAACAACAGCAACAAGATTGAATAAATAAATATAAATAAATAAATATCTATTGCAGTTAGTGATCTTGTTAACTCTATCTTGTTTGAAACTCTGGTACACATCTTGCAATTCAATTCTCTTTACTGGATAGAATTCTCATTTGGCACTAAATTACGTCCATTCAAGTTAACTCTCCCTCTCTCTCTCTCTCTCTCTCTCTCTCTTTCTGAGAGAAGCAGACGTCATTAAGGAAATATAGCTTACGTGTTGTTTGGTGGTTTTTGTTTCTTTTATTGTTGTTTTCGTGGCTTCTCCTTCTTCTGTTCCTCCTCCTTCTTATCATCATCATCACCACCACCACCACCACCACCATCACCTCCACCTC
>NC_068997.1:27465384-27465951 GCF_001194135.2 Octopus bimaculoides
TCTTCTTCTTCTTCTTCTTCTTCTTCTTCTTCTTCTTCTTCTTCTTCTTCTTCTGCTTTTTCCGGTTGCAACAACTTTCCAATCAAAATATAATTATACTAATTAGATTCTCACCTGATAATAATATTGGCAAAAAAGAAAGGAGAATACCGAAAAAGTAATAAAAACAAAAATCAATTCATTCTATCTCCTAGCAATCTTTCTTCCTCCTCCTGCACACTTTCTCTCCTTTCTCTAAACGTTGTATGATGTTGTCGGTGTTGTTGCCGTTGTTAGTGACGGGGATGATCATGGCAAGTAGTAGTAGTAGTAGTAGTAGAAGTAGTAGTAGTAGTAGTAGTAGTAGTATGACGATGATGATGATGATGATGAGCAGGAGGAGGAGGAGGAGGAGGAGACTAAGCACATCTGGGCTTCGTTCTTTAATCAAACACAACGTCGAAGAATGTCACACCGTTGCAGCATCACAAGAGAATATTATGACAAAGATCCCTCCCTTCTATCTCAATCTCCCCATCTCAGCCTCTGTCTTTACTTCTTTCTACCTCTCTCTTCTCCCACTCTTCT
>NC_068997.1:27468752-27469413 GCF_001194135.2 Octopus bimaculoides
TGTGTGTGTGTGTGTGTGTGTGTGTGTGTACGTGTTCCTCCATCATCGCTTAACGACCGGTGTTAGTGTGTTTACGTCCCCGTAACTTAGTGGTTCAGTAAAAGAGACCGATAGAATGAGTACTAGGCTTAAGTCCTGAGATAGATTTGTTCGACTGGCCGAAGTCAAATGACTGAAACAAGCAAAAGAGTAAAAGAGTAATACACTAATATTGACCAAAGCAATATGTCCAAGCGTAGTATAGATAAACATACGAAATCAACCTTAGCAAATATAGGTGAACAACCAACTCAACCTTGGCTTCGAGTAGATTCAAAGATAAATTTAGAAAAAATCAGCAAATATAAAACACACCTCTATGCCACGTCACAATAAAACAAACAAACAAAAACAACAAACCAAAAACAAAATGAAGAAGCAATTAAATAACAATTAGTAAACGTGAAACGCAAACCGATTAACAAGCGCAAGCATGAGACCAATCCATGCAAACCAATATAAATGTACTACCAAAACCGCGTTGTAATAGTTCTCGCTGGAAGATTACACTTGCGTGAAACTTGAATCTCGTGATATACATTCAGTTTCAATAAACCGTTTACTCTACAACATGAATTGATTACTCGTACGTACGATATACATACACATACCGATATATATA
>NC_068997.1:27469687-27471608 GCF_001194135.2 Octopus bimaculoides
ATATATATATATATATATATATATATATATATATATACACATACATACATATATGTGTGTGTGTATATGTGAGTGTTAGTGATTATATGTCGGGTTATATATAAATACATATATACATATATATGTATGTGTGAGTGTGTGTGTGTTACTGATTGTATGTCAGGTTATATATAAATACAAATTAACATTAAACTTATGGCTTATTCAATACTTTGTAGTACAGTACATGCTTATTAAACTTTCACAAGGAAATGACTGACGATGGCTTCGAAGTTTCAACTTGCTCGCCTTCGTCGGACTGCCTGATGCAGCTTATACACACACGCGCGCTCGCACACACATGTATGTACGCACACACATGTATGCACACACACACATACATATATATACATACACAGATAGATAGAGAGAAACAGAGAGAGAGAGAGAGAGAGAGAGAGAGAGAGACAGAGGAGGAGGGAGAGAGAGAGACAGAGAGAGAGAGAGAGAGAGATAGAAAGACAGACAGAGAGGCGAGAGAGAGGAAAAGAGTGACAGACAGACAGATTGACAGACACAGCACACAGAATTAATATAAGAATACGATAAAATAGCCGAAATACAAAATAAACAACAACAACAACAATAATAATAATAATATCGACATATTCTGTAAGAGTACACAATTTAAAGACATCGTCTCTTCCTATCCTTCTTCGTTGTTTATTTATGATTCATTCTTCAAAATAAAAATAATTTCAAAGAATCATTCACGTTGTCAGACAATCTACCGCTGTTCTCAGTATTTTCCATGAAAGCTGCATAAGACGTCATATATTCTAATGACGTGGACAGAAGTGTTATTTGAGGTTCAAATGTGCGTGTACCTGTATGTGTGTATTGTGAGTGTGTGTGTTTATTTGTGTTTTCTGTGTGTATGTGTGTGTATGTGTGTGTGTGTGTGTGTAAGTGTGTGTAAGCGCGCGCGTGCGTTTACACGTTCTCATTCGGAAATATCAGTTACATAGACAATTGATTATGTATAGCGAGTTATTTCATATAAAACTGCACTGTATGACTTTATTAACTCTCTCTTTCTTTCTTTCTTTCTTTTTCTCTCTCTCACACACACCTACATGTATACGCACCCATATGGGTGTATAGACGCAGGTGTGGGTGTGTGGTTGAGAAGATGCCTCCTGACCATTTGGTTTTGTTCCAGTTCGTGACACCTTGGGCAAGTGTCTTCTACTATAGCCTCGGGCTGACCAAAACCTTGTGAGAGGATTTGGCAGACGGAAACTGAAAGAAGCCCGTCATATATATATATATATATATATATATATACACCGTCGGTGTAGATGTGACTCTTCAAGTGATTACAAGATGTTTTTCGTAAAAATAACGCGCGCGCGTGCGTGAGTGTGTGACAGACTTTCCGCCTACCAAATTCGCTCACAAGGCATTGGTCGGCACACAGCTATTGTAGAAGACTAGAAGACACATGCCTAAAGTGCTGCGTAGTGCGACTGAACCAGAAATCACGTGGTTGCAAAGCAAGCTTCATAACCACACGACAAAGGATGATAATTTGAATAAAAAAGAAATTCAGGTGGAATTTTTTTCCAATGGAATATTTGTTCTATAGTGAGTTACAAATACTCCCACAATGCACGTTAGAAATGCATGGAAAATGTAGCCACTCAGTGGGAAACTTTTAACCAACGGCGCCAGAGTTCACAACTCTTTACTGCGCATGCTCATTCTCTGACCAGGCTTATAATCTTCCTATACTTGTTGTTTAGCTCACCTCAGTATCTCTGTTCACTCACCTGTAATTAACTGGTTGCTACAAGAACCTTTTATTCCGAGAAAGCATAGGTATATTATTTATCACATTGGTGTGTGTGTGTGTGTGTGTGTGTGTGTGTGTGTGTGTGTG
>NC_068997.1:27471662-27472680 GCF_001194135.2 Octopus bimaculoides
TATATATATATATATATATATATATATATATATATATATATATGTATGCGTGTGTGCGTATCTATATGTATGTACTTTATGTGTATAGACATGTGAATACATATATATGTATACATATGTACATATGAGAGTTGTGCATATGTATATACATATACATGCATACATACATAATACGTACATACATAATACGTACATACATAATACGTACATACATAATACTTAATACGTATATATATATATATATATATATATATATATATATTTAAAGGTGAATAAGAGAAAATGGATTGAACGACATTCCTTATTTCATATCACTATAATGTATATATTGTTTGTGTGTGTGTATAGATCCATATAAATATGATATGGATACACACACACACATACATTACTTATCAGGGTATTTCTTCTGCTACACTTGATATATTTGCTCGTATCTAACATTGTTAGAACTGTTTTCTTCTTTATGATATAAACACCCATAACTGTATATGGACACATAAACACTCACAGGCACACGCACACGCGTATACTTATATATTCCTATATATATATGTCTATAAAAATAATAATAGAAATGATAATAATCATAATAATAATAATAATAATAATAATAATAATAGTGATGATGATGATGATGATGACGATGATGATGAATATTATAATAATAATGATAATAACAACAGCAATAATAAGAAGAAGAAAAAAGAAGAAGAAAAAAAAGAAAGGAACAGAAAAAACAAGATATATCTACATAATCTTATGCGTTCGTACTTATATCAATCCACCATCCGTTCATGCATATGTATACATGCATACACACATGCATACATGCGTGCATGTATGCAAACTTACATTCATATATATGAACATACATACGTACTCACATACATACAAATGTGCATATGTTCATACGTACATACATGTATGTACGTACATGCATACCTACCTACCTACCTACCTACCTACCTACCTACCTACCTACCTACCTACCTACATACATACATACATGCATACA
>NC_068997.1:27473504-27474111 GCF_001194135.2 Octopus bimaculoides
CTCTCTCTCTCTCTCTCTCTCTCTCAGTCATTCTCTTTAGCTCCCTCTCTTTCCTAAGTACTCTGCTTTTCTTTATTATCTATTCCTCTTATAATCTGTATTATTGCATCACTTTTCTAACAACCTCTTTTGATCCCTGGCTATTTGCTTTTCATTTTTCACCACCTCGCTCTGTTTCTCTCACTATCCATTTCTATCACTTCCTCTCTTCATCTTTTTTTTTCCCGATGATATATCTTTCCCTCTTCATCTCGATTTCCCAATTACACTAGCATTTTTTTCACATGATTGTTTCCCGATCTATCTATCTATCTATCTATCTATCTATCTATCTATCTATCTATCTATCTATCTATCTATCTATCTATCTATCTATCAATCTATCTATCTACAGTGGGGTGAAATAAATATTCGTACATGTCAAAATTCTTTATTTATTTAATTTCTAATGAACATAAATGGAATATACCCATACTATATTTGCATATACATGCGTAAACTAAGAATATGCAAAAGAAACTAATAAATTATAGTAACTAATGAATTTATATACAAATATAAATATTTAGGGGTGGAAAAAGTATTCGTACAGAACAAGGGGGAGAAA
>NC_068997.1:27474597-27475187 GCF_001194135.2 Octopus bimaculoides
TATATATATATATATATATATATATATGTATGTATGTATGTATATCGTATATACATGCATACATACTAACGTATACATATACATGTATAGATATATATGTGTGTGTGCGTACGTATGCACATAATTATATGTGTGGTAGAAATTCCAGAAAGTCGGGCATTCCAGAAAGAATTGTAAAGCCCAGTATATAAGAAACCAACTCACAGTTTCTAAATTAGTTGGATAAGTGCCGTTCAAGCTGTCAGTACAGCTCTTATGCCACTTTCGTAACTTTCTGCCGATTTGCATATATACTCTTATATACACATACATACATACATACATACAGACAGACAGACATTCATGCATGCAGAGAAACACATACTATGCGTACATATATGTATATATATATATCTATCTATATATATATATATATATGTACACAAACTCATAAACACAAACATACACATATGCATCCAAAACACACATACACTCATCCACACACACACACACACACACACACACACACACACACACACACACACACACACACACATAACATATTCACATACTGACATACAGATATTAAAGTAGCTTCAGGCATATATATA
>NC_068997.1:27475222-27476565 GCF_001194135.2 Octopus bimaculoides
ATATATATATATATATATATATATATATATATACATGCATAAACACAAAAATTCTTCCGATCAGCTGTTTCGCTTCTCTTTCCGGTCATTCGCTTCTCGCTCATTCTGCTCACCAAACCTACACGTCAGTAACACTAAATCATCATCATAATCAGTAGCAGCAGCAGCAGCCGCAGCAGCAGCAGCCGCAGCAGCAACACCAACAGCAGCGACAGCAGCAACACCGGCTGCAGCTGCGAGGACCACCGCAAATATCTCTAGGTCAATCATTATCCGCACCACAGTGAACCCCGATCACCCACCAATTTCCCTGCCACTGCCACTATCCCACTGCCACCACCACTACCAACACTTGATCACTACCACCACCAGCAACAACACTGACGCCACCATTACCACACCATCCGCACAACATGCGCCTGAAGCCCTTTATGTTACACGATATGTGTACGGATTCCTCTTGCGCCACTAACGAACCATTTGCGGTACGAATTTCATTCATGCACTTTCTATTGCGTTTCTTTCACGTAGAACGCGATTAGGCAAAATTTTGCATGTAACTTTTCACATTTCTGCGCAGCTTCACTCAAAGCATATCCTTGGTGAACTCCTTTCTGTTCTTATCTCTAAGTAATTTGTGAAATCTAAGAATGACTCCTTCGTTATTCCCAGCCTTGCATCCGATTTAACATTTGGCACAGAGAAAACTGCTACTAGAGTGATGACCCCCACCCCACCCCACACTAAAATTGTTTTGTCCACCGTCCGCTAACGGTCTCGTCTCGAGCTCGTTTCGTTTTGTTGTGTTTAGGTCCGATTCCTGGCAGGTTTCTTGTGGGTGCCTCCAGAGTGGAAGCAATATTATCGATAATGGCTGAAATTGCGTTTGACCCCTCTGGGCGATAACTGATGAAGAATTGGTGACCTTCTGTGTTTTCTATTCGCCTGTGTATTTAGTATATTTTTGTTTGTTTATTTACTATGAGTTTCTAAAATTATTTTTATAGGTGTGTCATATTTTCCGTTTATTGTCTTTTTATTTAATCCTGAAAATATTATTTATATGACGCACGCACTCATTAAGTTTTTTTTACCCATTTGTAGAAATATTCTTGGTATATATGTATATACATATATGGGTATGTCTGTGTGTACAAATACACACCCACACATACATATGTATCTGCTTATGTATATAAACACACACACACACACACACACACATATACAACCATATATATATATATATATGTATATATGTGTGTGTGTGTGCATATGTGTGCGTGTGCATGTGTGTATGTGTACACACACACACACACACACACACACACACACACACACAC
>NC_068997.1:27476575-27477220 GCF_001194135.2 Octopus bimaculoides
ACATATATATATATATATATATATATATATATGTAAGTATGTATATATGAGACCGAAAATGTCATTTATGTCACATATCTGTTGAAGTCATTATACATTCCATCAGCAAAAAATGTCAGGATATTACCTTCCTATCTGACATGGTGTAGGAAAGAGTAATCTTGGACAAATACCAAAGATATTTCTGATGTTGAATACATCCATATGGGCATAAACAAGGAATATTAGTCGGACTTTAGCATCGACCAAATTCAAGCACAATAGTTCTAAAATTGTTCTTTGAGTCACACAACAAAAGTCTTTGCTCTATTGAAGAGGTCATCAACCCAGTATGTGTGAGCATTTCGTTAAAAACCAGCGAGAGACTGTTCTGTCTACATATCATAATTTAAAGTTTTTAACTATAATCATTGGGCCATTTTGCTAAATGTTTTATGTTCAAGAGCTAAGGTTTTCTAGCAAAGACAGCAGCTGCTATATCTATCTATCTATCTATCTATCTATCTATCTATCTATCTATCTATCTATCTATCTATCTATCTATCTATCTGTCTGTCTGTCTGTCTGTCTGTCTGTCTATCTGTCTGTCTGTCTGTCTGTACATGTATATATATACATGTATATATATATATATATATATATATA
>NC_068997.1:27477524-27478655 GCF_001194135.2 Octopus bimaculoides
TATATATATATATATATATATATATACACACACACGAGGATGGGCTGACAAGTTCATAGGCTGGCTATGAAGGAATGATGCTAGAGCTGTGAAATCTTACCTACATTAATTTCAATTCCATTCATTAATAGCTACATTGTTTATTTCCAGATAAATTGAGATATGACTGCTCAAAGATTTTGAAAGTAACTAGTGGTGACGTTTCTTGAAGATGGACAAAATTTGGCATCGTGGTGTTATCAAGTACCTGCAGGAAAGAGATTTAGCTGCCACGGACATTAATTCTGAAATGGTTGCTTATATTAGGGGTTGATGTTCCAGCTTTCTCAACAGAGCAAAGTTGGGCATTTGGTTTTAAGAGTGTAAGGGAGAGTCCTGAAGATGGCCCAAGGTTTTGACGTCCTGTAACGGCCACCACTGAGGAAAACATTGATCGTATTCACCACATGTTGATGGATGACAGGCGTTTGTCTACAAATCAAATAGCTTATGCTATTTAGCATATCCTGTGACAGAGTTGAGAATATTCAGCACAGTGAACTTCGCATGACGAAGGTTTCTGTTCGGTGGATGTCACGTGTTCTTACACCTGAGCAAAAGCGCACCTGGTTGACCAACTGACGGGAAAATTTGACATTGTTTGAGGCAGATCTAGCTGGTTTCTTTAAACGTTTCGTAAGCCACGATGAGTGTTGGCCACATCATTTTGAGCCAGAGACAAAGAACGATGCGTAACTCTGTATTTCTAGTTCAAATCTCAGTTCGGTCGATTTGATGGAAAGACAGAAGGAAAGAGAAGGCGAAAAAGGAGAGAGGAAGAGAAGAAGGGGACGAAGAAGAAGGGAGGAAGAAAAGAAGGACGAGAAGAATGTAGAGAAGAAGGAGGGTGAGAATAGTAAGAAGAAACAAAGAAGGGTGGAAAAAGAAGACGAAGGAGGAGGAGGAGGAGGAGGAGGAGGAGGAGGAGGAGGAGGAGGAGGAGAAGGAGAAGAAGAAGAAGAAGAAGAAGAAGAAGAAGAAGAAGAAGAAGAAGAAGGGAAAGAAGAAGAAGAAGAAGAAGAAGGGAAAGAATAAGAAGAATAAGAAGAAGAAGGGAAAGAATAAGAAAGTGAAGAAGAAGAAGAAGAAGAA
>NC_068997.1:27478665-27479111 GCF_001194135.2 Octopus bimaculoides
AAGAAGAAGAAGAAGAAGAAGTACCTAAACATGAAAGAGAAAATAGTTGGTGAAAGGAGAGAGGAGACAAAATAAAACGAGGTAGAAAAAGATGGAGGAACTTGTGAGGAGAAGGAGAAAAGATGTTCAATATAAGAGGAAAAAAGAGGAAAAAACGGTAGACGAGAGAAAATTAAGCAAGAACGTGTGTAAGTTAAACATTATGATTAAGAGAGTGGTAGGGGTAGGGGAAGAGGGAGTGATGATGAGATAGAGAGAGTGGGCGGAGGGAGGAAGCAGGAACATATACCGCCAGTGTCAGTGGAATGGTTATGCCGGTGGTGGAGGAAATGGTGAGACAGACAGAGGAGAGAGGAAGAAGATAAGAGAGGAAGGAAGATATATATATATGTGTGTGTGTGTGTGTGTGTGTGTGTGTGTGTGTGTGTGTGTGTGTGTGTGTGTGT
>NC_068997.1:27480204-27480988 GCF_001194135.2 Octopus bimaculoides
ATATATATATATATATATATATATATATATATATATACACTACATACATATATAACTCAATCGTACTTCACCGCATTGTGGTACACCGCTTCTCATCACAGCAGTATTTTGTAGAACTTATACCACCTGCTAACACACTTTTTGGCACCTCTACATGGTACATCTATACACCGTGGTAGAATGTACTGGTACTTGGCACCTCTGTCCACCAAGCAGGAGTGTATCTCTTCTGGGTACCCCCCATACAACAAGGTTAACCATACTGCTACTTGAGTTGTATCTCTACGTGGCAGCAGCGTTACAGTCCTTCTTGGTATATAGGGTACCAGTGTTTGGTAGTTATATGCGTCTATCTATCTATCTATCTATCTATCTATCTATCTATCTATCTATCATGTATACTCCAAGGTGGACTGTACAACCACATGGTGTCTTTATACAGCTCGGTGTAGTGTACCACCTCATGATGCCGATACACAAAAAACTAAACTAGTTTAAATAACGCAAAAATCAACAGTTTTGACATTTAATAGAATATCATATTAACCCCAGACCAGTAACGCCACACAATATAGACAAACGGAACTAAATCAGTCAGGCTGAATTTTCATATTCGTTGTATTTTCCATAAATGCTCATTATACATACATACATACATACATGCATGTATGCATGTATACGTACGTACAAATACGCACACACACATATATAAACACGGAGACAGAGTAGGATATGTATATATATATATATATATATATATATATATATATATATATATATATAT
>NC_068997.1:27481899-27486493 GCF_001194135.2 Octopus bimaculoides
TGTGTGTGTGTGTGTGTGTGTGTGTGTCATGTATACATAAGTATGTGTGCACACACACGCGCACATTAAATATGCGTGTATATATGTCTGCTTCTTGGCACGTTTGTTTTGCCTCAGCAGATTTGGCTGCTATTTCATGCAGGACAAGTTACTACATAGAGGTGGTTAGTCGGGTCTCTTGAACATAGTGACAGCGACTTCTCACCTGCCCTTCAATGAACTACCAGTTCTTAGTGACTCTCCCACCGCCGCCTCTGAAGAGATGCAAGGCAAAGTTGACTGACCTGAACTCGAATTTGTCATTCACATCTAGAACGGTGAATGACTTAAGCCGAGCTATAAACGGTACACACACACACACACACACACACACAAACACACACACACACTCGAAGGAGAGAGAGGGGAGAGAGACAGAGAAACTTTAAATTTCATTAACACGAACAGTCGCTAACAACGAATATATTTTGACATCCTCAACTCCTCTTTGGTCAATGTACCACATGACCACATAAGGTAGTGGTGGTAGTCATGTTGTGTTGGTGGTGGCGATGGTGTTGCTTAGGTTGTTGGTGGTGGTAATGGGGGTGCCAATGGCTGTAGTGGTGGTGGTGGTGTGGTGGTGATGGTAGTAATACTGTAAAGCACTCTGTTGTATTTCTTTCTCTTCCTGTAGGATCTATTTCTCAGTTCTAACCTGACTATCTTACCTGCCTTTTGGAGGTGGAGTTACACAACGTCACTGACACCAACACACACGCGCGTATCTCTCTCTCTCTCTCTCTCTCTCTCTCTCTCCCTCTCTCTCTCTTTCTCTACGCATATTCATGTGCGTATGTGTGCATGTATATGTGTGTGTTTACAAATATATATACTCTTTACTCTTTTTACTCTTTTACCTGTTTCAGTCATTTGACTGCGGCCATGCTAGAGCACCGCCTTTAGTCGAGTAAATCGACCCCAGGACTTATTCTTTGTAAGCCTAGTACTTATTCAATCGATCCCTTTTGGCGAACAACTAACTTACGGGGACGTAAGCACACCAGCATCGGTTGACAAGCGATGTTGGGGGGACAAACACAGACATACAAACATATACACACACATACATATATGTATATACATATATACGACGGGCTTCTTTCAGTTTCGTCTTCCAAATCCACTCACAAGGCTTTGTTATTAGATTCTTATAAAAAAAAGCTATTTCTATTCATTTTTCAAAATATAATGATGCTGTACCAAAGACTTTGTATTTCTTATTCTACTTATATATTCTTTTATTCTTTTACTTGTTTCAGTCATTTGACTGCGGTCATGCTGAAGCACCACCTTTAATCGAACAAATAGACCCCGGGACTTATTCTTTGCAAGCCTAGTACTTATTCTAGCGGTCTCCTTTGCTGAATCGCTAAGTTACGGGGATCTAAACACATCAACATCGGTTATCAAGTGATGGTGGGGTGGACAAACACAGACACGCAAATACATACATACATATATATGTATGTATGTATGTATGTATGTATGTACGTACATATATAGGAATATATCTGTGTGTGTTTGTGTGTGCATGAATGCATATCTATGTATAAATGTATGTGTGTGTGTGTGTGCCGTCCATGACTCGAAAACAATCTTGCGATCGTGACTGCAACGCCGTAACCACAAAGCCACGTTCTTTCAAGAATTATCTCTGAGGCACTAAAAATAACCAAACAAAATAACTCTTTTCGACCTATAATGTTTCGAATATATACATCATCATGCAAGGCTGCTAAACAATTTGATTACATTATCAAACAACAAATACCGAAAAGATACGCAGTATGCATAATTTGAAGTGTTTTTAGAGTTCTTGGAAAATTGGCAACAATTGCACCTTAGCCGTAGAAAGTCTGTTAACTAATATTCCGTTGGAAGAAACAATGATATCCTTATTAAATAGTATATAGAAATATTCAATAATAAAACTATTCATGAAACCAGCTGACTTACTGATGAATTTAGCGTCTTGTGCAGTTGGTCTATACTACAGATTGCTCATATTGTAAAATATTAAAATGAAAGGTGGGGTATTCATGGGTTGTCTATAAGGACAGACGATTGCAGTTTTCTGCTTGACCACGATAGAAAACAAAATTGTAACGAAGGTACAAACATGCACACGAAGTATGATGTACATCATATAATGTACATCAGATTTGTAGACGATATGTCAGTTGTAAAGGACGCCCCAGAAGTTGTTGAGAAACTAGAAGGAGACGTAGATAACAACTGCAGAACAGAGCGAAATAGACCTGAAAATTCAATGACTTGATTTCTAGTCATAAGCATCCAAATAGAAAATAATGGATAGATCACCTCCATTAACACCAGGAGTAGGAGAGCCTTCACTCGCATTTAATTTTAAAATCGCTCGCTGACGGAGCCTCTAAAAAGCTGTGTACAAGTCTTAAAACCAAAATAATTTAAAACCTCGTAAAACATGACACAGTGAACCACAAACTAGTACCATTAATATACTACAAAAACACTACAAATATTGTTTTTTTTTTATCAATATCAGACTAAAAGCTTGTAAACTCGTGAAGATGCTGGTAATGATAAAAATACAAGTCGTAAACTTCACGACACCAACTGTTATACTGGCCAAACAAATACGATGTTCTAGCGTTGACTAGCAATCGCACTAAACAAAGTAAAATTAGGTAAGAAAACATTTGTAAACAGTACATCTTATTCATGAAAAATGAAAGCCAATTGACGGTGGAAGTAATACTTACAGTATGGCCACAGTGTTAAAATAAGCATACAACTACATTAATCACAAATAAAAATATTGCACTCGATGTCTGGGTTTGTAGAAACTTAACGGTTCAAAATTCAAATTTCGGTGATCGTATAGACCCTGAATCAGTTAACAAGAGAGCAGCAGCAACACTCACAACTACCAAATCATTTAGATTATTTTTTAAAGAGGTTTGCTGTCCCATAGAAACTACACTTGTGGTTGGCTTCGACAGTTTGCAGAAATTCGAAGTCACAATCAACCCTTTTGTTGTAAAATTACGCACACACACACACTTATTTCTAAGCACATACTTCTATATAGATGCATTATTCGTGGATCAATAAATATGACGTATATGAAAAGTTGAGTTCAGATAAGCGTGGATCAATGTTTTACCCGTAACAGATATTTAATCAGACTTTAAACATAAATGCACGTTTTACCTCTATAATATACTCAAAGATATTTAACAACATGAGATTATATCATATGATATCAGAGCTATAAAATATTGCATTTAACTTCAAACATCATTTAGATTTTAGATACATTATATAATTAGATATGACTATCTCAATGTGTAGTAAGTGTGCACATTTGTGCTACATCATTACATGACTAGTAATACTAGTGAAAACCCTGCCCTGCGATAGGTTTTCTGCTGGTAATTCTAATAGGGTCATAACATGCATACATACATTCGTACTTACATACATACATACATGTATATATATAACAAAAATGTGTGTGTGTATATATATATATATAACAAGAGAGTGGCATTAATTTGGCTAAATTGATCAATAAACCAATTGAGCAAACCTATGAGGAATGTACCTATAATGACTACTGGAATCAGCTGTAAGCCAAATTTGCTCAAATAAAGGTATTATATGTAATGACCATTATTTCAAGCTTGTTTATACACACACACACACACACATACACACACACACACACACACACACACACACACACACACACACACACACACACACATATGTATATTATTTAAAAGAGTTCCAACTCTGTCTGTTTTTTATGTTTTATTTATAGTCTTATAAAAGTAAATGGTAAAATGAAAACTGAAATGAAGTGTTGAATGTCTTATTGAATATATGAAATATTAAGTATTAAATATAGAGAATCAAATATATAAAGAAAATCAAATATATAAAGGCGAGTACGTACTTTCATGCCTATTGGCATTCATCAGGCCTCATCTGACAGACTTTAACAGAGTATATATATATATGTTTATATATATGTATATTTTCCCAAATGGAAAAGGTAAAGCACGAGTTACGACCGTTTAGTGAAGCTTGTTACATAAGCTTCACTGTGCTATGAAACGGTCCGTCCGTTACCTGTAATTTTATTCATATTCTTAGCAGTTTTAGTTGTTTAAATGGTGAGTTGTATGAGGACCATCAGTTTATCGAAATTTTTTAAAATTTCAATGGTGGGAGGAGGAAATGTGTATCTTACGATATTAATAATCGTATATTTTCCACGATGTTAAATATCGTATATTTTCCACTTTTTGTCATCTGTACGTATCGCATATTGGTTGCAGTAACTTGCAAGTTTATCACCAGGGCAGACACTGTCACTGGAAATAAAGTTTGTTGTTACTGTGTATTTCCAGATTAGTGACGATGTGCTTATGACAATCTCGTCATTTATTTATCTAGAACTATATTGTTCGACACAGCCACCTCTGAAGATCGTAGCTGTTGTTTTCAGCAGTTTGAGAAGCTTTATATTAGCTGGTTTTTGAGCAGACACTTTATATATATA
>NC_068997.1:27486759-27488420 GCF_001194135.2 Octopus bimaculoides
TCATTCTTCTAATTTTCTCTATGTTGGCTATGACGAGAATCGCTGATTTGGAAAGAATAGTAATCCAGAGAGGTTCTGGAATCAAGATTCCGGAAAACCAAAGCTGTAATGCTAAAAAATTGGCTGTCTGTAATAGGAAAGAACGAAAACAACTTGCCAATCGAAGGAGGTAAATTGGTGGAACTAGAAGAACATCGGCGCGCGTGCATGTTGGTATTTCCTCCAAGTATTTACGCTCAAAGTTCAAACCCTGCTATATCTTGGTTGGGAGTAAAAGACTTAATATTTCACTCAGTTTAGCACCATCACCTGTCACTTTGGGTGCTTTTAGAGGAATATATTCTGTTACAAGAGCATGTGGACCAAGATTTTCGGTTGGAGGATAACTTTCTCCCTCCCTTTACCCTTCGTCTTCCCTCCCCACTAAAAATATCAAAAGAAAGAAATACCTAGTATTTCGCTACAAAATCTTCAACTTCGTATTACTCTGGCGTACTTTACCAATTCATAACACTAAAATAGTCTATGGAAAGCTTTTCGCAACACATACACAGGTAAAACACACACGCGCGCACACGCACACACACACACACACACACACAACGCATACACACTCACACACATACACACACATACACAGCAATAATTAACACACCTAGTCAAACACCCGTACAACCATGCACGCCGCTACCATTCTCCTTTCCTTTCGCTATACTACTGTCCATTTCTCCGTTCAACCTCACTGACCTGTAGGTTTTAATATTGCTTGACCTTTAATATCCAAATATTAATTATACTCTTAATTAATCTTCGATACATTCTTTGTCTCTTTCTTCTTTCTGCTGCCTCAAAAGACATTTTTAAACTCCAAAAATGATAATTTAATTAAGCACAAATATTTAGAAGTTGAAAACCTATTGATTAAGATACTCATCTATGTACCCTACTTAATGTATGTGATATTTCTTTACTACCCACAATGGGCTACACACAGAGGGGACAAGCAAGGACAGACAAACAGATTAAGTCGATTATACCGACCCCAGTGCGTAACTGGTACTTATTTAATCGACCCCGAAAGGCAGAGTCGACCTCGGCGGAATTTGAACTCAGAACGTAGCGGTAGACGAAATACCGCTAAGCATTTCGTCCGGCGTGCTAACGTTTCTGCCAGCTCGCCCTACTTAATGTATGTGAGTGTGTGTATTTATATATCATGCGATAGGCCAGTTACTGCAGTATTCGTCCCGAGATAACATCTATAATGAAGGTGCCACTTACACGGTATTTATCCTGAGAGCCTGTTACGTATATCGGACATGATTCAGATTTCTCATTAAATTTATATTACATTTCTATAGGAAAGGTTTTGTGATTGTTTTCTGTAATTCTGTATAAAAATATATTTTGTCGGACTAACGATTAAAGATTAAATATTTCATTCAACTCACAGTCTTGCTTTTGAAAACTTTATTCTAAGTGGCCGAGTATAACTTATTTTCTAGTTGTTACCAGTTGGAATATTATCTTTCATTTTTTTATCTTCCGTATCTTTTAATTGTTTCAGTCATTAGACTGCGGCCTAGCTGGGGCAGCACCATGAAAAATTTTCAAATGAATCACCACCAGTACTTATTTTTTTAAAGCCTAGTACTTATTCT
>NC_068997.1:27488571-27490404 GCF_001194135.2 Octopus bimaculoides
ATATATATATATATATATATAAAAGATAATAAGAGTGAAAAAACTACAGAAGGCTTGTGTTACATGGTTAAAGTATATATTTAAATTATGTCAGAAAAATGTAAGAAAAATGTTATAAAAATGTTATAAAATCTTTTTGGTATATAAACATTGTATTTTGAGAAATATATATATATGACAGACTTCTTTTAGTTTCTGTCTACCAAATTCACTCACAAGGCTATAACAGAAAACACTTTGTCGAAGTGCCACGTAGTGGAAGCGAACGGGCAACCATGTGGTTGGGAAGCAAACATCTTACCAAGCTGCCACGCCTGCCAATTCTCTATTTTGGTTATGGCTTGAAAAACTTTCCAACGCTGGAACCTGAAAACACAGTCAACATTTTAATGTATAATGACTTACGAGACTGCTTTTAGTAGTATTGAGCCCTTTTAAGAGCAAATATTTTTTGTAAATAACCCTAACACAAATACGAAAACATAAACATATATGTATATGCATGTGTGTGAATGTGGGTGATAAGGGCATGGTAAGGTTTGTGATTAAGTGTAGACAGTTATATGTGTCTGTGAGTGTGCGTGTATCTCTATGTCCATATGCATATGTGTGCGCGCGCGTGTATGTGAGAAAGAGAGAGAGAGAGTGTCTGTGGTACGTGCTTCTATATGTATATACATACATATTTACACACACACACGTCTATCAATCTGTGTATCTACACGCGCGCGCACACACACATATACACACACACACTCCTGTATTTATATTTATGCTTGTGTATTTGTAGACGTATAAAGTATAAATTCAAAATACACGGACATATTGATAAATATTGAAACAGGTGTTCAGTGCTGTTTGTATATAAGAATGTACGTGCTTCAACAGGCCAGATGGTGTGTATTAACACAGGTACACACAGAGACGCACAAACACACAGAGACACACACACACACACACACACACACACATATATGTGTGCGCGCGCGGGCGTGTGAGTATTGCTCGAAATGCGGAGTTGATAAAACAGGGGACAACTGATGAAGGGATTGTTCTGTATGCTGCATGTCTTGTTTTTCTATTTATTTCTTTCGTTGATCGCAAAAAAAAAGTTCGTTTTCCATGTAGTTGTAATTCACGTTCCCGTTTTTCATGTTGTTTACGTTTTTTGACGTCATGTACCCATATATGCATGTGTATATACATACATATGTAAGTATGTACATGTGTATATGTATGTATGCCTATGTACATATATATATATATACATATACACTTGGAAAAGGATGCGTGGCGTTCGATCATATAATAATATAAATAATATATAAATATATGCATATATCCATACATATATGTACATACATGCATATATGGGTACGGGACTTTAAAAAAAACGTTAAACACAATGAGAGATGAAAACATAAAAACGAAAATATAAAAAACGAACATTTTTCGAACAACGAAAAAAACAAAATACACCTCGCCTGGATATTTACCACTTCTGAGGTTTCGCTCGCTATGAAGCATATGTAGCCCGGATCTTATCTACTCCATTCCGTAACTCTTGTATTCTTATTCGCACGCACGGCAACCCTGGTCGCCAACCGTGAATTAAAAAAACCCAAAAAACTACCAGTTTATCATACTTCGATGCGAAAAAAATCCACAACCTTCCGTCTCAGTAAATCATTATTGACCCTGAAAGTTGTTTTTTATATTTACTACGGATTGGTTGAAGCTAACTTTCTTTCTACACCTCGATCCCTATATACATACTTACAATATATATATATATATATATGTATATATATATATATATATATATATATATAT
>NC_068997.1:27490565-27491792 GCF_001194135.2 Octopus bimaculoides
CAGGAAAAATAATAAAAAGACGAACAGATAAAAACAAGGACGGGTCATTCGCAGCCTCCTCTCATCAGTCAAGTTACCAAATTATCCTTACAGTTTCGGGCAGTTACACTTGAGGCTGTTCAAATCTGGTTGTCCCCAAAACTCGAAGCTAAGAGCATTACAATTTTTGGGAGAAAGCAAGCGAACGTGTACGACAACAAAGTAAAAAAACGGAGAGCATGTTACACAATTACAAATACAAACAAGAAGAAAGTAACAACAGGTGTCTTTCAACTGATAAAAACGAATCAAGTTGAGCTGGCGTGTGTGGAGTGAGAGCTTTGAGGCAGGAACTTAGGAGACAACCATAAGAGATGAAAGTCAAGCGACACGAATATAAGAGATGCTTCGCGGCCGGCAGTCGAGCTAAGAAAGAAAGATCATACATGACCGAACACCGGTCACGTGGAAGGAAAAGAAAGAGGTAGGGGTAGAGGGATTGAAAGATTAGGGGAAATACGTACATATCCATGCATATAACTACACTTACATAATACATTCATAGATACATGTACACAAGCATACACACACATATCTTCGTATGAATTTAATGTGTATTTGTGAAAGAATGCATCTATATATATATATATATATATATATATATATATATATATATATATATATATATATATATATATATATATCTATTATGTATGTGCGCATGTAAACAAGTATGCATACATGTAAATATGCATGTATATTTCTATGTACGTATACACGAAAATGTCTATATATGTATGAGTTTATATACACGCAGGAGTGTATGTATGTATGTATCTGTTTATATGTACACAGGTGTGAATGTAAGTATGCATGTATGTATGTATATATATTTATGCATGTATGTATGCATGTATGTATATATGTATTTATATGTATGTATGTATGCATGAACAAAAATACATGTGCGCGTGAGATTGTGGAAGGTAGTTTTTCTGTGTGTATTTGTATATGCGTGCATATGCTTATAATGAATTCATGTATATGTGAGCGCGTGTCTGCGTGCGTATTTTTGTGTGTGCGTGTGTGTGTGAGTGTATGTGTGTGTGCGTGTGTGTGCGCGCGCGCTTATACCCGTGGTCGCATGCGTAAAAACGTTGACAGTGAGAGTGCGTGTGTGTCTGATTTTGTGCGTGTGCATGTGTGTGTGTGTGAGTTGTGTATTTACGGACGGTTTAAGTATTGCAC
>NC_068997.1:27494623-27495428 GCF_001194135.2 Octopus bimaculoides
ATATATATATATATATACATATATATATGTATATATACATACATCTATATATGTATATGTTGCATATACATATATACTTACATAAATTTAAACATACATATATTTACACAGGTACATATTATAATATAAATATATATATATAATTGTATAAACACATATATATGTATATATATACATATATATACATACATATGTACGTATATATATATATATATATATATATTTACAAATATATATATATATATATATATATATATGTATATGTATATATTTATATTTATTTATATATTCATATACAGACATACATATATACACACAGGC
The DNA here is from genome assembly GCF_001194135.2 of Octopus bimaculoides. Lineage (NCBI taxonomy): Eukaryota > Metazoa > Mollusca > Cephalopoda > Octopoda > Octopodidae > Octopus > Octopus bimaculoides. Next base: position 27,494,945 of record NC_068997.1, read on the forward strand.
GTGAGTGTGTGAGAGAGGGAGAGAGAAAGAGAGCGAGAGCGATAGGGAGAAAGTGAGAGAGAGGGAGAAAGAGAGAGAGAGAGAGAGAGAGTACGAGAGATGGAATATGCCCAGATATTTAGATATGAATCTTGTGTATTTATTTTTAGTTTGTTTTGTTTAGTTCCTGTTGTCATTTGATATTAAATTGCTGTTGACTATTTACATTAATTGATATATGATAGAGATATGGCTTGGAGCATTGCGAGTGGGCGGGGCCCCGTTTCGATACTCCCTCGCAGCTATATTGCTAATGCCATAGGGAAATATTTAATCCTCACAACACGTAGCTTTCATTTCCGCTGAAACACTGAAGCGTTTCACTGCACATGTACAAACAATGTCCTTACACACACACACAAATACATAATCAGAAATGTGTGTGTGCGTGAGTGTGCATATATATATATATACATATATATATATATATATATATATATATATA
>NC_068997.1:27496473-27497834 GCF_001194135.2 Octopus bimaculoides
CAGAAATGTGTGTGTGCGTGAGTGTGCATATATATATATATACATATATATATATAACTGAGGCTAGTATTTGCTGGTCAGTTCTACAAGTTGCGGTGAATAGAGAGGGGAATATTAATTTGAATATGGAAGCAGACGTGTTTGCTTCAAGATGGCGGTTGTGGATGAGGAATTGCGATATCTGGAAGGGTTCTTGGTAGCTGGACGTCATCTGGAGTTCCGATCAACCATGGATTGGTCACCATGTGGTTAGGATCGCCCCAAGTCGAATTTAATCGCACCATCTGAGAGCCTAAGCTAATAGCATCGCTTAGGTGTCAAACTTGATAGACTCACCTTATGTCGAGCTTAACTACATTTGGGATATAACGTGGTAGCTCTAGTCATTTTACACAGCACATTCTAATGGCGCATCGTCTCTACAGAAACACGTGCAGGCAGAGGTTTTATTAGTTGTCGAACGAGCCGACAGGCGAAACTTGAAATCCGAGTCAAGTTGATCTTTACAATATGCACACACATACACATGCATATATATATATAAGCACTGACATACATAGAAAGATGGGAAGAGAGAGAGAAAGAAAGAGATAGATCGAAATATCTAGGTAGATTAGATCAGATGAAAGATGTAGGAAATGCTCTGAAGAAGGGGAGTGAAAGGATGAGAGAAATAATGAGTGGGGCAGGAGGAAAATACGGTCGTTTACTTCCTCTTGGAGATAATCAGCCGCTGATAATCGGTCGCAGATAATCAACATCAGATAATCATCAGTCTATTAGAGATATAATCGTTAAGTTAGACTCATGTTTAGTATTAAAGATTTCACAAACAGATTAACAATATTCTCAATTATCTGTGTTGTTTTTGTTGTTGTTGTTGGTGGTGGTGGTGGTGGTGGAAGTGGTGGTGGTGTTGGAGACGGTGGTAGTGGTGGAGACGGTGGTAGTGGTGGAGACGGTGGTAGTGGTGGAAGTGGCAGTGGTTTTGCAGAGGTGTGATGGAGGCTGTTAATGTTTTTGTTGTTGCCGTTGCTGTTGTTAGCTCCTATAACCACTTGTTGATGCTGGGTAGATGTAATCTACCTGCGTTGTAACATTCCCTCTATCCTTCTCTTCGACCTCCTCCTCCTCCTCGTCGTCGTCTTCGTCCCCTTCCTCATCATTTTCATTACTGTCCCCATCAGTATTCATCTACTACTACTACTACTACTACTACTACTACTACCACCACCACCACTACTACTACTAAAGTGGCGAGCTGCCAGAATCGTCAGCAAGCCGGGCGAAATGGCTAGCGGTATCTCGTCCGTCTGGGTTGGGTTCAAATTCCATCGAGGTCAATTTTGCTTTCACCTTTT
>NC_068997.1:27498554-27500810 GCF_001194135.2 Octopus bimaculoides
GTGTTAAGTTATATAAATAAACAATTTAACATTGGTGTGTAGAATCACTCTGTGCATCTTTTACCTTTTATAATTTACTGTTTCCAATCATTAGACTACGGCCATGCTGGGGCATCGCCTCGAAGAAATTTAGTTGAACGAATCGACCCCAGTACTTATTTCTTAAAATTCTGGGACTTATTCTATTGGCTCTTATACCCAACCCCTAAGTTACGAGGACGTAAACACAACAACACCGGTTGTCAAGCAATGGAAGAGAATATACACGCACACACTCGTGTATGTATATATATACACATAGGAGTTGGACAAAATAATGGAAACACCTAGCATCATAGCATCATAATTTTGAAATATCTATAGAACCATCAAAAGCTTGTTTATTTTTATGTCTTTTGATTTATTATTAGTGTTACTTAATATGTTTTGCTAAAATTGATGTTTCTTTTCAGATATCACCAGAAAAACGCACACACACACACACACACACACACACACACAAACGCACACACACATAGAAGCAAACACACACGCACACACACACGTACACTTACACATACAGACACACACGTACACACATTTCAAATACACACTACAGCATTTCCCTTTCTTTCGCTTCTCAAGAACCCCTGCACACACGTGAACGCACACACACGCGCGCAAACACACACACACATATACACACACACACGCAAACGCACACGCACAAACACACACACATACATACGCATGCCCCATACATACACACTCGCGCATTCACGAAGATATATATATATATATTACCGTCATGCCTTCTGACTAATGAAACAGGTACTACTACTACTACTACTACTACTACTACTACTACTACTACTACTACTACTACTACTACTTTTATCATCTTATTATTATCATCATCGTCGACGTCATCATGACCATGATCATCATCATCATCATCATCAAAATTATCATTGTCGTTAATATTATTATTATTATTATTATTATTATTATTATTATTATTATTATTATTATTATTATTAAATCTGGACGCGTTCTTAACTAAAAGTTAGAAAGTAAGAAACACTTAAGTAATATTGAAATATGATGACCATTGTGTAAAAGTGGTGTCCGAAAGCTATAAGTGACCACTCATTATGCGTCACTGGAACTTTGCTGACCAGGTCAAAATATTAAAAAAAAAACAATTCTAAAAAATCTCTTCACAGATTTCCCTTGCAAGACTATAGTTGTTGTTGTTGTTGTTGTTGTTTTGTCCTCAATTACTGTGTGATTTGGTTATTTTGTTTGGTTGTGGTTGTTGATATTCTATGTTGTTTGTTACTGATGTCGATAAAGGTGATGGTGATGATGATAATGATGATGGTAATGATGATGATGATGATGATGATGATGATGATGATGATGATGATAATGATGATGATGATAATGATGATGATGATGATGATGATGATGATGATGATGAGGTTGGTGACAAAAGTGATGATGATGATGATGACGACGACAACGACGATGATGATGATGATGACGATGATGATAATGATGATCATGATGATGATGATAACGATGAGGAAGGTCAACGACAGCAACAACGATGATGATGACGACGACAACTAGGATAAAGTAAATAAACCCCATTATACCCACCCACCGTGACCACTCCGTTTGATAAGGGTACACCAGGCACATGCATCACAACGATCGATATGTGCGCGACATGGTGATCTCATATCAGGATAGACAGCGCATGACCTTGCAGGTGGGGCTCAGTTAGAATTTTCTTCAGGTCGAGGAGCCCATCCTGCTCAAAAGGTCAACGAATAAGGTTTGTTTAAGGATGTTGAGCGAAACACCCATGTTTACAAAGGTGAATTATCCAAACTTCAAAGAATCCCTCTCAACACATAGCCATGATGCTCCCCCACTACTTCTGCTCGTGATCAGAGATGCACATATCGTCAGCCACCAAGGGACATGCTCAACTGGTTAAGGTCAAACAACGGACAAGCAAATCTGTGGCATTGAGCAGAATATTTGCTGTAGCCCATCTTTTATACCAAGACAAAACACCATCATTCATAATCAGATTTGGAAGACCATGGGAAGGTACAGATGCTCGGACAAATTCATCAGCTTGGCGTGACAGTTTCATGAAGGCATGCTCTCGCTCCAGTATTGGATAAAGGAGATTCTTCCGATGCATTCCCAGTTACTAACGGGGTCAAGCAGGGTCGTGTCCTCGCACCTGCCTTATTCAGC
>NC_068997.1:27501354-27502812 GCF_001194135.2 Octopus bimaculoides
CACACACACACACACACACACACACACACACATGGACACGAATATATATACGTATGTATGTATGTATGTATGTATGTATGTATGTATGTGTATACACAAGCACATTGCGCGCGCGTTCGCGAACGCACACAGTATTTGTTGAACAGCAAATTCTGCGCTGTCAGTTACGACAGCAGCATTAGTATTAGCTTGTAGTAATAACGTGGTTGTTCTTGTTGTTTGTGTTGGTGTTAATGTTAGTGGTAGTGCTGGTGCTGGTGATGGTGTGCTACTTCCTGTATAACTAACCTGTTGCTTCTCCTTTCGTGTTGGATTCCTCCGATTGGTTTCTACTGATAATAAATACATTACGTCATCCGCCGGCTGTTTAGCTAGAAAGTGGCTTCAATCCTCGCCAAACGACCACCCACTTAGAAGTTTCGGCAAATTGTTGCACTCATATTTCTATCCCACACCCGATATCCATCCGTTTAACGAACTTCTCTGGATAGGCTCGAGGCCAGAATTATATACGGTAGATCGGTTAATAAATTTGTGTGCGTGTGTTTATGTATATTATTTTATGTTCATGTATATAAATATATAGATATTGTGTATGTATGTATGTACGTATATATATATATATATATATATATGTAGTGTATGTATACACACACACATATACATACAATGAAAATGAAAATGAAAAAGAGAGAGGAAAGAAGGTGGAGAGAGAGGGAGAGAGAGAGGGAGAGAGAGAGAAAGAGAGGGAGAAAGAGTTGAACCATAGTATTACCGGCTTTAAAAGAAACTGATGTGATAACTGTTGCCAAATCCCTCAGCCTGCTAGAAATAGCAAGCAAATATCCTTCATTTTGCACAATGTCTTCTTATAAAAGGTGAAGGCACTTAAGATAAAGCTTGTCTTAAATACCTCCTCGACAAAAGAGATGGTCATGGCTAGAAAATCTTTCATCCTAGCTCTATGCGAGTTCGGTCAGGGTCGACTCACGACTGAACAAGAACAAAGGTCACATTAAGTTATATAGTCTTATGTATTTTACGGATCTGAAACACTAGTAAATGAGATTGTCACGGTTGGAACATTATAGAACATAAATATTCTGGGTCAGGGCTGACCATGCATGCACTAAACACCAACACCATCACCACCATCACCACTATCACCCCACTGCTACCACCACCCCACTGCTACCACCACCCCGCTGCTACCCCCCCCCCCAAGGTTGTGGGACTGAGCTACTGCTCACCGGACTTGTGGTGCGAAACTGGGGTCATTCTCGAACCATTCCAAGGACAAATTCTTTGAAACCTACACATGTCTTACTGACAACTGGTTGTAGTGAGGAGGGGTTGCACATTAAAATATATTAATTTAAAATTTTGGCAGAAGGTCGGCAATTTCGAGGAAGTGGGTAAGACGATGACATCGACCCCAGTACGCAACTGGTACTTATT
>NC_068997.1:27504652-27508433 GCF_001194135.2 Octopus bimaculoides
ATATATATATATATATATATATATATATACGACAAGCTTCTTCCAGTTTCTTACAAGTGCTTTGGTTGTCCCGACGCTGTAGTAGAAGGTGCCATGCTGTATAAAGAGAAAGATTCTCATAAATAGTTTAAAAAATTTTTTGAGAAACAGAATGACACCAACCTTATGGAAAGAAGTTTTCGTATTGTGTGTAAGAGCTTTCTTTCAACATTTCAGACACATGTAATCAGGGTTAAACTGTATAAAGGAAGCTGTATTCAGTAATACTTTTGACAATTTCTGGTTTTGTAACGGTGGCATTGGTTGTGTTCATTGCTGTTGGTGGTTGCGTAGCTGTTGTTCTTGGTGGTGTTCTTGGTGGCGGTGATGGTGGTTGTGATTGTGGCAGTGATGGTAGCGATGGTAGAAAGAAGTCTTTCTTCCCATGTATCCATCCGTCTAGGGTACATGTTATTACGCGTTGGTGGTTGTCTGATGTTTATATTCGCGTTCAATTTCTTCCCTTTTTGATCCTTTACTTTTTCCTTGTTGAATCATTTCACACGTTCTCTAACGAAAGTCTCCACAGTTTGTTACCTGCATTATTTCTTTCTTGGATGTGAGTTTCCCTTTTTGTTAGGTGTCTTTTGAGATTTGGTGGTTGTCTTTGGTTATGGATAATTCGTGATTCTTTAATTATTTGTCATCCTTTCAGTACCCCCTCGTGTGTCTTGCCATACTGAATGAGATATTTCTCTTAGTATGAGATGGGTGTCAAGACATAAACTCTTGGTGTTTGTATCCTTGCAATAAAAATTGTTTATAACAGTCTTACTTTCTTTGGATATCAGGATGTCCAGAAAAGGAAGTTACCTTTCATTCATTTCCACTGTGAACGTGATCGATACCTCAATACACTTTATTAATTTCAGGAATCTTGTAAGGTCCTCTTTACTTTTGTTCTAAACCATGAAGCAGTCTTCAATTAATCTCTTACAGTTTCCTAGCGATTGCTTATAACTAGTCGTTAGAAATCAGTGTACATATGCTTTGTAGTAAATAAACCCCGAAGAAATTATGAGAAGTTGCGCAAACACTCAGCTCTCGGTGCATTACTTTACATAGCAGAAACATCTGTGAGGTAAAGAAAGAGATTACGTAACTCCTGTTCTTTATCGTTCATTTATTTATACTGCGCTCGCACTCGCTCTCACTCTTTCTCTCTCTCTCACTTTATATATATATATATATATATATATATATATATATATACATTAATATTCATGCTTGTTTCCATGTGTTATAATAATAACAACTTAATATTAAACTGAAGAATTACCCAGTAATTTTTGGTAATGTATATATTTTACAAAAGAAAGGAGCGACAGTGACTTCAGAATTTCGGCCTATTTGCGTTCGTCGGACAGTCACACCAAAATTTCGAAGCGACTGTCACCCTTCTTGTTATGAAAGTATAATACATGCATACATACATACATACATACATACATACATACATACATACATACATACATACATACATATCTGCGTGTATGTATGTATACATATATGTGTGCATGTGTATATACTCATATATGAAATTTAGAACAAACAGAAAACAGTATGGTATTCAATGTTTTATATTGTAGAAGTTACGTGCGTTTCAGCAAATTACTGTTGTAATTACATGGCAGTCTTCGTAACAAATTACCTTATCAGTTTTCCTTTGTGTTTAAAGAAACAATGTAGTGTATAAGAGAAACTAATTTACAATAAGGAACATGTTTTAGATAAATGCCACAAGAAGTAACTTTTAATAAAAAGTAACAAAAGATAGAAAACAAAGCGGAAATCTGAAATATTAAAGCACAGTGGTACCTACTTGCAGATATGTAGACTGAGCAGTTGAGATTTAAGCGTCTTGGTTGAGAACACTGTACAGTGAACTAAATAACAGTGTGGTACCTATACACAGCTTAGTGGACTGGACTGTTGACATTTGTCACGGTTATGGCATCCGTGCAGTGAGATACACCAAATTGTGATACTTTTTTTCACAGCTAAGTAGACTGGACTGCTGACAATTAAATGTCTTGGTCATGGAAACACTACAGTGAACTATACTACATTGTGGTAACTACTTACAGCTAGGTAGACTGTGCTATTGACAAGAAACAACACCTTGTTACTGGCGTGATACGAACTATCTATATTCACTGTTATTCGTCCATCTTTATTTTCGCATTTTAACTGCGGAGATAACCTTAAATAAAAACAGATAATATGGAAATTAAAAGAGCCTTCTTAAAGTTGCCAATTTATAAGAAGATGTTAAGAATCTTTCATTGATAAATCGAGACAAATGCTTCATAAATTTCGAATTCTTTGAAGAATATGAAGACCGTTAAAGTTCCGCTCTTTAATAGCCGACAGAACAACAGTCAGCGATGATGACTAAGCGAAAATTTCATAGGTCACGTGAGAGATCAACTTTAATGACTTCTTCTCTGAAGAACGATCGTTCAACTTGATTTAATTATTAAGTTTTCGTGACGGAATATCAAATATTCCGACAAAACCACCAAATTAATCCCACGGTAACACGTTTCAAGGAATTAGGCTATTGTTATCTCATCGCTTATTGCTTTGTTGGTTAACTGTTGAGGTATGAAATGATCTAATTTTGAAGCGGTGTGGTTGTCGTCTGTCACTGTATCAGTAACAGTTACAGCCACTAGAGGTCGCTTCAATATTCCAACCATAAAGAGGATTAGCATCAAATCATAGACATTCTTCCGGTGACCTTTATGGAGGAAGAATTAGAAAAATGATGCAGCACACACACTCACACACACACACACACACGCATGTACATACACATCTCACACATGCACGCGCACACACGCACACACACACAAATGGAATAATCGATTGCTTACATTGGCACAAGGACAGACATATTAAACAGAAAATCCACAGTTTATTAAATCAATACCAGTAAATGACTGGAGTATATTAATCGATCTCCTACAGACAGTCAGAAATGAAATAGAATTTGTAAAATGGGGCGGAATTTGAAATTTAAATGACGTGACGTTTAATTTTGTATTTTAATCATTTCGACACAAACGCACACACCACTACCACCACCACCCCACCACTGCTGCCACCCCGCCACCGTTTTTACATTTGCACCATCTCCATCACCCTAATAATAATGTTGATGATGATGGTGATATTGGTGGTGGAGGTGGTAGTAGTGGTGACGGTAGTGATGGTGGTAGTGGTGATAGTGGTGATGATGGTGGTGATGGTGGTAGTGGTGATAGTGGTGATGATGGTAGTGATGGTGATGATAGGGAAGATGAATGAGGATGAGGGTGATGGTGGAGGTGATGATGATAATGAGGAGGAGGAGGAGGTCAATGATAATGGTACTAATGGCAGTGATGATGATGAGGAAGATGATGCGGAAGATGATGAGGATGATGATGAGGAAGATGAAAATGGTGGTAATGGTAGTGGCGGTGGCGGCGGCGGCGGCGGCGGTGGTGGTAGTGGTGGTGGTGGTGATGCGGTGAAGAAAATGATGACGATTATGAATGTGGTTCTGATGATGATGCTGGTGATGATAAAGATGATGAAGCTGATAGCTACAACGGCGGAGATAATAATGATAACGATGATAGTGGTGGCGGTGGTGGTGGTGATGGTGGTGGCGGTGGTGGTGATGGTGGTGGCGGTGGTGGCGATGGTGGTGGCGGTGGTGGCGATGGTGGTGGCGATGGTGGCGATGGTGGTG
>NC_068997.1:27509344-27512768 GCF_001194135.2 Octopus bimaculoides
GTGTGTGTGTGTGTGTGTGTGTGTGTGTGTGTGTGTGTGTGTGTGTGTGTGCATATATGTATGTATCTATATATACACTAAAACATTCATACATACACACACACACACCCGCACGTGCACACACACATATATCCGGTACACGCAATTGAGGAAGTATTAAATTAAAACAGTCATCCATGTATCATACTTTATCTATACACTTTGTCAATAGGTCAGTTACTGCGGTATTTCTCCTGATATAACATCTCTTATGGATGAGCTGTGTAGAAACACACACACACACACACACACACACACGCACAATTGATATCAAGGGGAGATGAAATTTTGCCCCACCCTATCGACAGGGTATGTGCATTAAGTATGATATATAGAGGGCCATTTTAATTTATTCAATACAGCTTCAATTGCGTTTACTGGAATATTATTCAGCCGAATAGCTATTCTTATCATCAGTGAATGTTTCGTTCCCGTTTTCCTATAAGAAAGGCGTATAAAGAACTTTGCCGTTAAATATTTTTCCAGGCTCCGCAACACAATTGAAAATTTAAAAAATCGCTACTTTTGGTCGAATTTTGGATTTCATGGATTATAAGTCGTAACGAATATATATTTCTACATAGCAGAATGCAAAACAGTCAATATGGCATCCTTAAGAGGTTGTATACCAAATTCCAATACAATTGACTAATATCTTGAGGTTCAGCATTGTCTATAAAAAGTGTGAACTTCTCTCCAGTGCCGCTGCAACGGTCGTTGCGTGTGGATGTACGTCGTACGTGTGTGAAGTTTTCTGCTTTGCACCTTGACTTTAGGCCATTGTATCAAAATTAGTGATCGAGTTAAATTTAGTGATGCTTACATTTAGTGATGACTCATAATATATTCTTAAAAAAGATTGTACATTACAGTTTTGGCCTGTTCAAAACCGCTAGGCCTCAAAAATCTATGCTAAAGGTATTAAATTTTTGGAAAAAAGCGAGCGAATATGTGCGACCACACGGACAAAAAAAAAAAAAAAAAAAAAAAAGAAAACGGAGAAAATGTTAAGACGATTACAAATACAAACAACAAGAACAATAACAGGTGTCTTTCGACTAAAAGGACAAAATGGCGTGTGAAGCTTGTAGCCTTACGGCAACAAATAGGAGACAGAAAAACAAGATATTGTGCGAGCGGCGTTCAGGCCAGGAAAGAAAGATCATGCTTGGCCATATATATATATATATATATATATATATATATATATATATATATATATATATATATCTGATTTTATCAAATATGTGAGCGAGCATGCTGGTATATGGCTGTATATATGTATATTTATTAGTGTGTATGTAGATAGATAGATAAACAGAAAGAGACGGAGAGTGAGAGAGAGAGAGAGAGAGATACAATTGTATGATGTACAAATGTGTGTAAGCACGGACAATCGCACACACACACACACACACACACACACACACATATATATATATATATACACACACATGTATTATACCTCATATATACGCAAGCGTATATGTGCCTCCGTGTATAAATGTGAATGATGGAGGTGACATGAAATTGTTGAAATCTCTTCTAAACACAATAACAATGACAGGTTATAACAAAGATTGTAATCTATTGGCTTGTTAGTATACCTGAGATATTGCTTCTTTATCCAGCAGCAGCTGGACAACGAATAGACAAACAGACATCTCTCCGTCTTTTTCTCTTTCTTTCTCTAAGTGCATATGTCCGCGCGCGCGCGCGCGTAAGTGAGTGTGTGTGTGAGATAGTTTGTGAGCTTCTATTTGGTTCAGTTATTGGACTGCAGCCATGCCGAGATCCCCTTTTTACAGGGACGTAATCAAACCAAAATCGATTGTCAAATGATGCTAGAGCGACAAACACACCCAAAGGCACACACACACACACACACACACACACACACACACACACACACACACACACACACACACACACACACACACACACACACACACACACACACACACACACACACACACTCACACACACACACATGACAGGCTTCCGCACATTTTTCTTCTACCTAATTCACTCACAAGACATTAGTTGGCCAGAGGCTTTCGTAGAAATCCCCTGCTCAAGATACCGTGTAGTGTGAACCTCACCTTGCCACCACTTGGTTGCAAGATGAGGTCCTCAACCATACAGTAGAACATGTTTTAGTTTCAAATTTTGGCATAATGCTTAAATGGACTCAAATGTTCAACTGGTACTTATTTTATTTTATTGACCCCAAAATGATGAAAACTAAAGTCGACCCCAACGAAACTTACGAATGTATGTTATCAAATGTATTTTCACGATAGTTGAAAATCAGAGTAGACCGCCAACCTTGATATATTACATGTGTGTGTGTGTGTGTGTGTGTGTGTGTGTGTGTGTGTGTAATGATTTTTACACCTCTTTCTCCATCAACACAACATCATTCTTCATGCTCTTGTTCAACTCATTCAGTATTTGCACTAGATTCTCTTTATTAAATCGAACAATCGCGGGCCTCGAGCTCTTCGTTGATGAAAAATGAAAATACTTTTCATATAAAGCGATTCCTGTAGCTTATTTCTTATGGGTATGTGTGTGTGTCTCCACACCCCCACCGCTTGACGTGTCGGTTTGGTTACTTCCCCCATAAAATAGCAGTTCGGCGAAAGAGAACCGTTTTTTTTTTTACAGAAATATAAGCAGAAAGCCGAGTCGTTTGATCAAACCTTACAAGATGACGCCCCAGCATGGGCGCAATCTAATCACTGACAAAATTTTCTTTTAATTTAAAAAAACATCCCAATTATTTGTTTTTCTTGTAATTTTTTTTCTTAAAGTAATTTTACAAATCAGTGTCTAATTCTGGTGTATCCGCTCTTGTTGAAACAATCCGGAACTTTTGACTTCTCAGTTTGATCTCTTCTTAGTTTCCGTTAATGCTCTTTCCGAATATGAAAATTCCTCAGAGAAGCTGACATAGTGTCACTGCGAGGTATCTTAGGTAATTGTTTTAATTATAGCCCCGGACTTGACCAACGTCTTGTGAGTGAATTTGTTAGATGGAAACTGTTCGTATACTTAGGCGCGCGTGCGCTAGTGTGTGTGCGTGTGTGTGTATGCAAAAATCGTTTATGCTGATTGCATATTGCAATCTGTAGGCAAAATCTGATGGCTTCAGCTTTTGCACCAACTCCATTTATATATTTCAATACTTTAGGCCGTCCTTGCAACTCTGTGTGTGTATGTGTGTGTGTGTGCGTGTGTGTGTGTGTGTGTGTATGTGTGTATAGATATAGAGACATAGATAGATACATAGATACATAGATACATACATATATATATAAATACATGCATACATATACATATATGTGTGTGTATATATATATATATATATATATATATATAT
>NC_068997.1:27514497-27516123 GCF_001194135.2 Octopus bimaculoides
ATATATATATATATATATATATATATAAGTCAGGGTGAGGCCAGGAGATATACAAGAATTCACGAAAAGTGAAATATAAATACTTTAGCGGACCTAAAGATGTGTAGTGGACAAATATACCGATGCAATCTGTGTAAATAAATAGTCTACAATTATACATACAGTAACACTGGTTCATGTCAAATTATGCAATTATTCAAAATACATATATGGTCATTATGTATGCATGCGTGTATGTATGTATGTATGTATGTATGTATGTATGTATGTGTGCAGATTTTTATGTTTTGTTTTATGTATGTATTCTCATGCATATAGTTGCATATCTAGACATGCTCATATATATTTAAATGATAAACTTCTGGAAAGTTTACAGCTTTTTACAGTTCAAGTGATGGTTTTGGATCTGTAGTCTTCGAATTAGCTTTCTCTTTTCTGGTTTTGGGAAACGGTGAGTTTAAATCAAATGACATCACTTTGAACATATCTATGTCTATGTATGTGTCTGTAGACGTACAAATATATGTATCTGTGTGTGTGTATATATGTGTGTGTGTATGTGTTTGTTTGTGTGTGAGTGTGTGTGTGTGTGGGGTCTGTGTGTGCGTGTATATGCAAATAAACTAGCAGACATTGGGTGGTAAAATAATAAAACGAAAGGTAGGAGTTGGATCTGCTTCACCGTAACTTGCTATATATTCTACAAATTCTACAAATGCTTTTGTTAAATGTTGTCCCTGCACAAGGTAATTATTAATTGTAGTAGAAGATTTATAATGAAGGTTAAGTGATAAGTAATTTGTGGTGTAAATAGTTATGCTATTAATTTTGGCTAGATTTGCAGATACTATATAATTTTACCAAAATTAGCAAAAGCACCTCAAATATCACAGGCACTTAAGTAGAAAGGCAATCAGAATGTTTTACACGACCTCGAACATATCTGAGAAACTCCTAACCTTGCCAAAATTGATAAAATAATTATTAGCTTCAAATTACTCACCTCTTAATATTAATTGTGACTGACATACTCCTAATAATTATTCTATACAGGAAGAGTGTTTAATCCAAAGCACTTGTATAGCGAGCTACTCCATTCCCTTCTTACAGAGGACTTAGAGCGAAGTCCTTCAAATCTAGATTTATCCAAAACCTTTAAACACGAACAAAACAAAAACATTGGCAACAACTGTATCCTTTCGTATATGGGGATCTGAAGAATTTTAACATACCATTTAACATTTGTAAAATCCTATATTGGATATAATTATATTCTTTGCTACTCTAGGCTCGAGGCCCGAAATTTTTGGGGAAGAGGCCAGTCGATTACATTGACCTCAGTATGCAATTGGTACTTAATTTATCGACCCCGAAAGGATGAAAGGCAAAGTCGAGCTCGGCGGAATTTGAACTCAGAACAATATAGGTGCAGGTGTGGCTGTGTGGTAAGAAGCTTGTTTCCAAACCACATGGTTCCAGGTTCAGACCCACTGCGTAGCATCTTGGGCAAGTATCTTCTACTATAGCTTCGGGTCGACCAACGCCTTGTGAGTGGATTTGGTAGACGAGAACTGGAAGAAGCAAGTCTTATGTATATATATATATAAATATATATATATATATATA
>NC_068997.1:27516209-27519084 GCF_001194135.2 Octopus bimaculoides
ATGTATGTATCTATAAATCTATGTATGTGTGTCTGTGTCTGTGTTTGTCTCTCACCCCACCCCACTCCACTGTTTGACAACCGGTGTTGGTGTGTTTGCATCCCCGTAACTTAACGATTCGGCAAAAGGGACCTATAGAATCGATTAAAAAAAATTAAGTCACAGAGTCGATTACTTCGTCTAAAAATCCTTTGGTCGGTGCTCCAGCATGGTCACAGTCAGATCACTGAAAGAAGTAAAACAATAAAAGAAAATAATATATATCTTTACTTTATCTTTTACCTGTAAAATAAAAGACAAAAAAAAAAAGAAGGAAAAAAAACGCATTGAAAGACACACTCCGTTGCCACCAACTTCTTCAGTTACCGCCTAAAAAATCTTCATAATAGATTTAATTCTGGTCGGAGTGCCATGTGGGTTTCTCATGTCTATTACACTTCAATTAATCCTTTGTTGATTTTAATTATTGCTCAAAAAACTTGGCCTGAGTTCGTGCCAGTTCATGAAAGAAGATTTTTTTTTAACAGTTAATTAGCGATTCGTTAACAAAGATTGCAATAGATGTCTGTTTGGAGATATTGACAGTAATATACTGAGGTAGTTTGACATATTAATTAGTAATGACCTACATAGGTGTAGCAATCTGTGTGTGTGCGTGTGTGTGCATGTGCGTACGTTCGTTTGTGTGTCTGCATGAATATCTATGTTACTGTGTGCGTGTATGTAAGTACGTGTGCTTGTATGATTATATATACATACATATATACATACATGTACTCACATACACTCACACATATACACATATTGACTCAGGCATGTTTTAGACAAACCACTGTGATTAGTATCCGATGCTTTTGTTGTGCTTTCACTCGCCTTACTCCCGCTCCTACCCCATCCACACCTATCCACTTCGTCTTGTATTCAACATAACCACAGTGAGACAGTCATTAACTATTCATTAACTCTCACTAATTAGTCCCACTTAGAGACAAATAAGAACACACAACAGGACAACGAAATTACACCATCTGTCTTTGATATATACCTTTATTTATCACAACAATTTCAATTGTTTAATCGTTGTTTTTTTTCTCTTTCCTCTCAACCGCAAATACCTCATACTTTCACTTTTATTTCTATCTTTTTCATTCTCATCGCCGCATTTTTACGCACGTATGCATACATGCATGCGTGGAACGAGAGATAGACAGATAAATAAACATATAGATACATACATATACACATGCGCACACATATGTAAATATTTGTATTATTTTGTTTGTGTTAAGCATCAAATATTACGGATGCATTTCTGTGTGTGTGTGTGCGTGTGTATAAATACATATATACACTACGTACTCACCAACACACGCATACACTCACACATATATGTACATGTATATATATATATATATATATATATATATATATATATATATATATATATATATATATATATATATACATACATATATATGCGAGTGTGTTTGTGAGAAACATGCGTATAATTTATATTTTCACATACGTATATTACGCGTGCTTCCTGGTGCTATACTTCTCAACTCTTTAAAATACTCACACGTATACGTACACTCACTCCCTTTCACTCACCCTCTTATATACTCACATGCATGCATTCACATTCACACATTCTCCCTCTCTTTCTCTCACTATCTCTCTCTCCCTCTGTCTCTTTCTTTCTCTCTCTCTCTCTCTCTCTCTCTCTCTCTCTCACACACACACACACACACACACACACACTAACAACCCATCCGGCGTTCTAATTTCAACGTCCAACTCACTCCACGTAAGTATGTTCCTAAGGCTCAATTTAACTATTGTTGTCATCTTATCTCTCCATGGCCTGTTTATTTTCTAGACTTAATCTTCTCTAAATAGATGGATCAATTCAACGCCTAATCTAACAACCACCTTCCTTCCGCCTTCTCTATCGTCTGCTTAAAATTTCCTCAATCTTACGATGTTTCCGCCATGTTTGCATTGTTTCTTTCTCGTAATGGTTTCTTCCTTCGTTTTGTCTTGTTTTGTTTTCGCTCTCTTCTTTTGTACTGTTAATGTATAGCATTGTGTTATGGTTTAATTTAATCATCAAAAACATCGTAGTTAGTCATTAAGGACTGTTGTTTATTAAGGACAGCTAAGTTCGTGACCCGCTTTTCATACCCGGATGTGAAAACCAATTCACTTCAATGATAATGACTAAATGTTGTCTGAGAAAGGTATGAACGTCGCATCACACACACACACACACATACACACACGCACACACACACATCATGCACACACGTATCATAAAAGCATACACGTAGAACAGTGATTGAAATCACCACAAATAATACTACCAGCACCACCATGTTCTTGGGTACCTTTAGCAAGCATTCGGGCCAAATCTCCAGCATCAGATTAATTCCTCCCTTCCTTCAATCCGTTCCAACAGCCTTGGAAACTCTGAAAAAGAGTAAAAACTAGCGGTTGACGACCTTCTCTCGTTGATTGAGGGGTCAAAATTACACACGTACTTACATATTGATACACATACCTACGCAGTCACTTCCCATTTTTGATAAATATGAAATCTTATATGTATCAGAGATCAACTCGGAGCAGCAATATCAACTATGAGCAATTAAGTAAAGAGACGCCCATTATGTGTGTGTGTGTGTGTGTTTGTTTGTGTGTATATACATATATTTATCTATCTGTAAATATGAATGCATGTAAGCATGTAAGTATGTAAATATATATATATATATATATATATATATATATATATAGAGAGAGAGAGAGAGAGAGAGAGATATGCAGGGCAAGGAGAAGCAGGTTACTGTCAATCCCTATATATTTATGATTATAT
>NC_068997.1:27519121-27521782 GCF_001194135.2 Octopus bimaculoides
AACAAAGAAACAAAAAAACAACAAAGTGAGGACGTGATATGGATAGTATATATATATATATATATATATATATATATCTTTTAAATTCGTTTATGGGATACATTTTGAATATGCAAATAAAGCTTCTATTCCATTATGACGGGTACAGTCTAATGATGTTGACTGGTGAACAAATTTTGGGGGGATTGCACCGAACTGCACCGTTGCACAGACCGTAACAGACTGTCAGATACCGGCCATGATGAAATACCACAAGGTATTGAAAATACGTATTCGCCTTTATATATTTAATCCTTTATATTGAACACTCAATATTTCATATATTCAATAAGACATATTCCATATATTCAATAAGACATATTCCATATATTCAATAAGACATTGAGTACTTCATTTCATTGTACCATCCATTTTTATATTATATATTATATATTCCATATTCTATATCCCACATTAATTTTACAAGAATATAAATAAAACATAAAAAAACAGACAGAGTTGGAACTCTTTTAAATAAAATAATATATTCCTCTATACACGATCATACAAAACCCTTTTGTTGTATTTATTTTTACTCACACACACACACACACACACACACACACACACACACACACACACACACACACACACACACACACACACACACACACACACACACACACACACATATATATGACACTAATTATATTTGTCAGTCGCTATGTCATTCGTAAACTACGTTCAATAGCAAAATTGGTTGGAAACGCTTACAAGAAACACTAGAAATGATTTGATTTAGTTTATGAACAAGACCAAAGTTTAAGGAAGCAGATAATTCAATGCTTGAATGTGAACATGTGTGCACAGGCGCACGCGTATACAGACGGACACACATACTTACATACACAAACGCACATAAACATACCTGCACTTATATGTACACGCACATACACACACACACACATACACACACACACAGACACACAAACGTACACACACACTTGTATACATATATATATATATATATATATATATATATATATATATATATGCATACAGGTGTTTTTGTGCCCAGGGCACACTGCATGTATGTGTGAGTGTGTGTGTGTATAATTTTTTATATATTTGTAAATATACTTAATATATATGTATATATATAATTTCTATATATGTGTGTGTCTATATATATATATATGTATATGTGTGTGTGTGTGTGTGTAGATAGATAGATAGATAGATAGATAGATAGATAGATAGATAGATAGATAGATAGATAGATAGATAGATAGATACGATGTGCTATCAAAAGGTTCCCGGACTCGTTATATTATCTATAAAAGGCAAATTTTCAGTGTGTGTGTATGTTTGAAATTTATACATTTACACAATTCCAAATTTCTTGTGTTTAATAAAAAAAAAAAGAAACTTATTACCTAAGTTTTAAAAGAATCTCCTTCGAAATAGTCACCTTGCGCAGCAATACATTAGTTCCAGCGTTCCTACCACTTTGGGAATCCGGTCTGGAAGTTGTTTTCTGTAAGCGAGTCGAGGACCTTCTGCGATTCGCTCTGGATTTCGACAACGGTGTTAATCGGCGATCTTTGAGTTGCATTTTCATCTTGGGGAAGAGATGGAAGACCGCTGGGGCTGAATCTGACGAATAGGGTGGGTGCGGAAGCGATACTATGTTATTTTTGGCGAGAAACTCACGAGTGAGGAGAGCTTTGTGATTGGGTGCATTGTTGTCCTGAAGAATCTAATTCTTCTCGTTCCACACATCCGGTCGCTCACGCCGAAGTCTTCCCTCAAACGCTTCAAAATGTCGCAGTTGAACTCTTAATTGACGATCTCGTCCGGGCGGACGAATTCTCGATGCACGATACCACATTTCTGGTGTGGCGTTCGTGGCAGGTCTTCCAGAATGCTCATCGTCTTCCATGGATGATCCTCCGTTTTTGAAGCACCCGTGCCACTCGAAACATTGCGTACAACCCATTGCCTCGTCGCCGTAAGCTTGTCGAGGCATACTCAGTTTCTCTGTTGCAGACTTCCCAAGTCTAACGCAAAATTTCACGTTGCCGCTCTGTTTCAACTTCCTGCCTTGACAAAATCGCAGACTACAGCATACACGTGATCACAAAAACACAAATTTCACGACTTGTGAAGTAAACACAGCGTTGCCACTCGGCACACTGCCTCATGAAGGTCACTGCGCACGCAGCCGTGTGGTGCCATCTGTTGGTGCGCTACAGAACTAGTCCGGGAACTTTTTGATACTACTTCGTATATATATATATATATATATATATATATATGATATTTAAATATTTGTATATACATATGTGTCTATAAAGATAGAAATACCTGCCCCAGCATGGTCACAGTCTAATGACTGAAACAAGCAAAATATATACTCTTGCTACGTATGTATTTATGTGTGTGTGTGTGTGTGTGTGTGTGTATTACATATTTATGTACTCTGTAAGACTGTACTTTTAAAATAGAGAAAGACAGAAACTCAAGAAAGAATGGAAAAAAGAAACAGACAGACAGACAGACAGACAGAGAAAAACAGTGAAAGAGAGAAAGGAAGAGAACGCTAATTAAATTACAAAGCTATGTATGTATGTTTGTATGTATGTATGTATGCATGTATGTGTGTGTGTGTGAATATATATA
>NC_068997.1:27522389-27525268 GCF_001194135.2 Octopus bimaculoides
ATATATATATATATATATATATATATATATATATATACATACACGTCGACGTAAAGGCTCTCTGTATTTTCCGTGATGGTGATAGAACCGAAGCTAGTGATAAATAACGGTAGAATCTCTGATGGCACAAACTCTTCCATTAGGAGGAAGTGAGATTGTTTAAATAAATGCAGTTATTGTGAGGAAAGGAAAACGTCTAACAATTCGGGTTAAAACCACCTTTATCAAAGAAGAAACGAGAGTGAATCATGTGTTGACGTTGAAGTTTATCCAAACCATTTCCGAATGCATTTCACTTTTCCTTTCTTTATGGCTAGCTACATTTATTTAAACTACTTCGTTTAATCATGAGTTATTTTTTGATGAAATTAACGCTTACCGGTTTCCTTCTTCCATTTTGAATTTTACTTACTGTTGCAACATTCACCCATTATCGTTTTGTAAATGTTTCCGTGATAATTAAACTGGTTTTAGCTGACACAAATTGCTACTGCACACCTTTGTTTCTAATGTTTAACAAACGAAACTGTATATTGCATTACATATTCTGTTGTATATTCTGACACGTATTTTATTTCATATCCTCTTTCCTCTTATGTTACATCTTTTACATATTCTGTCATGTGTCTTATTCTGTATTGTCTTTCACATTGTGTTATGTATTCTCTCACATATTCTGTTTAATCATGAGTTATTTCTTGATGAAGTTAACACTTACCGGTTTCCTTCTCCCATTTTGAATTTTACTTACTCTTACATGTGCTGTCACTTATCTCATATCCTAGTCGTTATTTTGTTACATATTCTGATATATAGTTATATATATATATATATATATTATGCTACATATTTTTTCAGGCTTATATTCCGAAGATCATGGATTTATCGATAATAAGATGTATGACCCGAAACATAAGACCGAGTTTTTGTTAGGTTTCAATCGGGAGCAATATGACAGCTACTGGTGGGATGATGGAGACCCTTTATGGATAACTGCCAAACGTCAGGTGAGAGCTGTCTCCTTTTTCTGCTTATTATTGCTAAACAACGGCAAACGGCTAAGTCGACAACAATGACTGGAAATGTGATTGGCTTCACTACCGCCGGTAGCTTCCTTACCTTCAATTAACATTACCAGAAATCGTTCCTTCTAGAAATTTGAAACCGACAATAACGTTTATAAATTCATGTTCTTCAATCCTTTATTAAATCAGGGTCCAGTTTCTCTCTCTCATAAATAATATATAACTATATGCATATATCCATACATATAGGTACATACCTCTATATCTATATGTATACATATATACATATCTGTCAGTGTGCAGTTTGAATATGTGTGTTTGATGTACATATTCATGGTATTTTTGTTATTCTGTTGTAGAACAAGTCCAGTTATTTCTACTTTTGGCCTGGTTGCGAGGTGACCATCAAAGATCTGAAACCAGATTACTGTCGGATGTACACGGAAGTTCCTTCTATGAAAGATTTTAGAGATTCTATAAAGCAAGGCATTATAAATTTTGTAAATAATTCGGCTGATTTAGTTGGTAAGTTGGAGTACTTTCAACATTCTTTTTATATTGTTCGTTGTGTGCCTTGGCTACCGGCAGTTTTTTTGTTATGTTTATCTTGCTTTGGAAGTATTCTATATTATATGTGCTCAGTGCTATGTTATGCTATTTTCTTTATTGTGTTGTGTAATATATGTCAGGTATAATGTTTCGTTTATATATATTCATATGTGTTTGTGTGTAAGTGTGTGCGCGTGCGCACGAGTGTGTGCGCGTGCGCACGAGTGTGTGTGTGTGTGTGTGTGTGTGATATGCTTTTTAGTTTATATCAAATGTGGTATCTGGTTTATATATATACATGCCATGTATGGCGTTTGTTTCCTTTGTGTGTGTGTATGTGTGTAAGTGTGTGTGTGTGTAAGTGTGTGTGTGTGTGTGTGTGTGTGTGTGTGTGTGTGTGTGTGTGTGTGTGTGTGTGTGTGTGTGCATATTTCAGATGTCGTTTGGTGTATATGTTATACGTATTACATATGGCGTTTGATTTATATATATACGTGTCTGTATAGTTTTATCATCAACAATGAACTCTCTTTAACTCATAATTATGGGGATTGTAACTGTTTTTAATCTTACCATTCTGGTTATATCTCTTCCTAGACTTTTGAGTTTGAATAATTTCTCAATTTCTTTCAACGATATATTGCCGTCTGTTAGAATTAATATACCCGATAGCAGACATTTCGTTTCTGGTGGACTTTTCTAATAACATCTCAATGATTTGTCGTAATCTTACTGTCTGTGTAGATTGGCATATCTTAGAATATGGTCACATACTTTTTGAGGTGCATTATTACACCGTTTCTTTTCTATGGATATTGTTGGAATATTTCCCACTGTCTTTACTTATGGAAAGCTCTGGTCTTGTCGGGCAGTCAAAGCACTCTTTCGGCTTCCGCTTTGAGTCCAGAGCTCCTTAACACCGTTTTGTTTCTCTTTATTTTCTGCATGTGCAGTCTTCCCAGTTATTAACCAGATATAAGTATTTGCTGATATCTTACTATGTGCTTTTGTGACTTCCTTCTCGGTTTAGTTGTTGCTCTTTAGAAATAGTTCATGTTGCGCTATCGTTTCATCCACTTCTAAATCCTATCGTAGATCATTCTTATTACACCATTCTCTGCTATTTCATATTTGATGGGTGTCATGAAACACACGTGCGTGCGTGCGTGCATACGTGAGTGCGTGTGTGTGGTGTGTGGAGTGGTGTGAAGTGGTGTGTGTGTATGTGCGTGTGCGTGTGTGTGTGTGTGTGCGTGTGTGTATGTGTGTGTGTGTGTATGTGTGTGTGTGTGTGTGTGTGTGTGT
>NC_068997.1:27525468-27527583 GCF_001194135.2 Octopus bimaculoides
TGTTTCTCGATAATAAATGCGAAAGTCAGTGTGTCAGTGTGTCACACTTTTTCAACTTTACTCCTAGAGGACGTAGCCTTGTGACTTAATAGACACTACAAACCCCGGAGACACAATATCTTCAATCAACAACATGACGATATTGGATACTGTGCGACGTCTTAAATAATAATAATAATAATCCTTTCTACTAAAGGCATAAATAAGGCTTGAAATTGGTGGGGGGCAAGGGGATAGTCGTATACACCAACCTCAGTGCTCAACTCATACTTATTTCATCAACTCCGATAGGACGAAAGGCAAAGTCGACCTCGGCAGAATTTTACCTCAGAACGTAAAGACAGACGAAATACCGCCAAGCATTTCGCCCGGTGTGCTAACGTTTCTGCCAGCTCACCGCCTTATTAGATGAGATAAATGGTTGTTAGTTGTTTGATTGATTTCTTAAATCGCGCTATACATTATATAGAGATGGTGTGGAGAGAGTAGGAGAGGAC
This sequence comes from Octopus bimaculoides, assembly GCF_001194135.2. Lineage (NCBI taxonomy): Eukaryota > Metazoa > Mollusca > Cephalopoda > Octopoda > Octopodidae > Octopus > Octopus bimaculoides. The sequence continues at coordinate 27,525,966 of NC_068997.1, forward strand.
AACAAAGAGGACGTAAGACGCGCAGGATGACTTTCTGAAAAATACACATTTTTAAAATGAAATTTTGCAGACATATGTTTTCAATGGAACTAATTGCCATAACGTTGATAAAATTTAGAGCAGGAGCACTCAGAGAGCGCAAACCTCCGCTAAGGCGATGCCGATGTTCTCTCAACGGTTAGCCAGAGATGATTTTTAAAATGAGAATATCTGAAATAAGCCCGACTTCTCTCACAAACATGAATACTAACAATGAACCCAACCGCTTTCGCAAATTAAGTAAAAAAAATCAGGAAAAATAATCTAGAATCCTTGTCCGGTACTGGATCGATCCCAAAATCTAATCAGTTCGTGCCACTCACGAGGCCAAATATCCCTGAAAGTTTCGTCCGAATCCACCCTGCGGTTCTTGAGATATCTTGTTCACGGGCGAACAAGCAAACAAACACAAGTGAAAACAATACCTCCGCCTTCGCTAAAGAATTTTGTTTTAATTCAATTTTACTTTAAAATAATATGGAAATTAGTATTCATTTCATTATTTTGCATAAGCACGAAGAATTTTGGTGAAAGTTTAGCTATTCTTTTTCTTCTATCAGACATTTGACTGTGGCCATGCTGGAGCACCGTCTAAAGGTTTTTTTTTTTAGTGGGAAGAAATCTACCCCAGGACTTATTCTTTGTAAGCCTAGCACTTATTCTACCGGTCTCTTTTGCCGAACCGCTAAGTTTACGGAGACGCAAACACACCAGAAGTGATGATGGGGAGACAAACACAAACACCAGAAACACACATAAATATATATACGACTGGCTTCTTTCAGTTTCCGTCAACCAAATCCACTCACAAACCTTTGGTCGTCTCGGTGGTATAATAGACGACACTTGCCCAAGGTGCCTCGGAGTGGGATTGAACCCGGAACCGTATGGTTTAGAAGCAAGCTTCTTACCTCACAGCCACGCCTGCGCCTATATAACTATTTTGTGTATGCCATATTTTTTTATATTACCCATGGTGGCAAAAGCATAGTTCTAAACTTTCCCGTCATATGGCAAGTAATTTAATAATAATAATAGTAATAATAATAATAAAAACAATTCCTATCATAGTAGGTGCCTTAGGTATAATAAAAAAATATTCAGACAAATACATAACAAAAACACCAGGACTTACAAATATATATAACATACAGAAAATTGCACTACTGGGTACTGCACACATTCTACGCAAAACACTTTCAATACAGTAAACATAAAAGCACCACAGCAAACCACAGCACATACCCAAGGCGCACAGAGCTGCGCTCGGTAGTGAAGTGAAAGCACGTTATAAAAATAAAACTACTGAATAATAATAATAATAATAATAATAATAATAATAATAATAATAATAATAATAATAATAATAATAATAATAATGATAGTCATAATAATAATGATAATGGTAATAATAATAACAATTTATTATTATTATTATTATCATCATCATCATCATCATCATCATTATTATTATTATTATTATTATTATTATTATTACTATCATTATTATTATTATTATTATTATTATTATTATTATTATTATTATTATTATTATTATTATTATTGGTGGTGGTGATGT
>NC_068997.1:27529592-27530424 GCF_001194135.2 Octopus bimaculoides
TTCAGCTCTGTCTTCAGTATTGCTCTCACCCTGCGATAACATTCTCTTCTGATCCTTTCCCTCATCACTGAGTGCTTGATATTGTCCCCTTCAATTACCCCTAGGTATTTGTAGCTCTCCGCTGGTTCTAACTCTTTTATGACATTTTATTATTATTATTATTATTATTATTATTATTATTATTATTATTATTATTATTACTATCATTATTATTATTATTATTATTATTATTATTATTATTATTATTATTATTATTATTATTATTATTGGTGGTGGTGATGTTGTCATCGTTTGATTTTTCAAGATGTTTTTATTGTCATCAGCTTTTTCTTTTCTTTGCATCTTGTTCACTTCTTGTTAATATTCTAATTAAGCGTTTCTTTTATTTATGTAATTATTTATTTATCAATGTTCTAATTAAACAGGTAGCTTATTGGCGTTAATTAGTGTTTTATGTGCAGTGTATCTGTGCACAGACAGACAGACACACACACACACGCATACACATACACGTAGAAACAAAGCACACAAACATGCATACATACAAAGTAATACATATATGTATCTACATATGTAAACATATACATATGTATATGCGTGTGTGTATACATATACACATACACACATAAGCATACACATTTATATATATGCATGTACGTATATATATATGGTCGACTTTGCCTTTCATCCTTTCGGGGCGATTAAATAAGTACCAGCTACGCACTTGGGTCGATGTAATCGACTTAATCCCTTTGTCTGTCCTTGTTTGTCCCCTCTGTGTGTAGCCCCTTGTGGGTAGTAAAGAAATAATATATATATATATATATATATA